>NC_142934.1:106852889-107140389 GCF_046866305.1 Octopus bimaculoides | reverse complement strand
TGAAAAAAGTTTTACTTTAGATATATGTATTGGTGTGTATTGTAAGAAACAACTAGGCTTCACTCTAACATTTTACGTAGTTCAACCTCCACAAGTTAATATGTGAAAAACAAAATAAGAATTTAGAAAGAAGTTTCAATAAATCTAGTTTTAAGCATCGAACGGCTATGGGGGTCCACTACAATAAAATAGTAATCAAAGAGGTCCATAGATAAAAATGGTTGAGTACCTCTGGTTTAAACCAACGTCGTCCTGCTTCAAGAGTTACATTACCTGTCAGTCTCTGGCTGCTTTGTCTCCCTCTGAATATTTTACTAAAATGGTTTTGTGTACCTGGTTTTATGCTGATGCTTACGTATGAATTAGTGTGTGATAATATGTAGAACTTGATATATATCCCAGATTTTCATTACTGGTTGAGTTTTCAGTATTGTATGTATATACAGTACATTTATTATTTTCTATAGTCTAGCATTGCTAATTGAGTTCTCAGTTAACACTATATGAACTACAACCTTTATTTTCCATAGCTTCCATCGTTATTTAATTTCTATAATGACTTGCCATTCATAATGTTTGTTGTAACTATGAGAAGTAATCGTAATTGGTTTTACGGATATGTTAAGGTCTATGAAACTAAGGTTGGAAAGGAGAGGTAGACGCTATAAACAACTTACTCCTACAACACCAAGGAGCCGAAAATTGGGGAAACACCATCATCAAGCATATCCCCGTCCATTTCCATCAATGACCCTGATTAGGTCTTTTCGACAATTTGTGAATTTAATCTTTAAGAATCGTATTATTTCTATTTAGTAAGGCTTACTTCGAATGCATAAGGTGTTCAGTTATTTCCCTTCAGTTAAACAAGTGACACTCCAGGCTATTGTTTTGATATTGTATTAAGCACAGATACTTTATACCTTCTCAGGCAGTCTTTCAACAATAAGACAGTCTCATAATGTAGTACAGTTTTATATTGATCTTATAGTTGTGAATCTTACATATTGTAACGAGTACTTATTTTTTCCAGGAATATCTTCTTGCTTATGTATAAATACTGAAGCAGTGGTTTTAGCAATGTATTACATGCATTTTACTGTATCATTTTTAATGTAAAATGAATAGTAGGACTTATGTTTTAGGTGAAGTCCAGTGTTGGTTTGGTTTTTGTTGATATATATATATATATATATATATATAGGAACTAAATGCATATCTAGCATAAACACTATTTTCCCCTGATGATGGAGGCATTCTATAGAAACGAATCTTAAAATTCATATGTAATCTTGACGAATGTACTCCTGAAACGATCGTTGGGACACCTTATTTACCTCTAACATGTTACCCAAAACTCTTTTTAATGCCTATTACTTTCTCTATATTATATTTTGAATTTTTAAAAACGTCTTTTTTCTATATTTCATTATTATGTTTACATATCTATATATATGTCCATGTATATTTTTAGCATTCATATATTTTTATATTTCTAATATATCAATATATGTTTCCGATTGGACAATTCTTATTTTATCCTAATTAAACCCGTATATGTGTTAATCGTAGTCTGCTTGATTTGAACCTTTTCTATTGTATCTATTATACTTGTCTAGCGCCTCTGGTTTGACTTGAGCACTTCTGCGCTATGTTTTTCGAAAGAAAATTATAATTCTATATATATCATCATCATCGTTTAACGTCCGCTTTCCATGCTAGCATGGGTTGGACCATTTGACTGAGGGCTGGTGAAACCAGATGGCTACACCAGGCTCCAATCTGATTTGGCAGAGTTTCTACAGCTGGATGCCCTTCCTAAGATAAGTGAGATCGAAACTGAACCAAATTTGATGACCGGTACCCATGCCAGTGGAGCGCTAACAGCACCATCCGAGCGGGATCACTGCCAGAGCAGCGGTCTTGCTCCCATGCCAATGGCATATAAAAAGCACCATTTGAGCACGATCGTTTCCAGCTTCACCTTACTGGCACTTGTGCCGGTGGCATGTGAACAAAACATTGGCTGACTCCTGTGCAGGTGGCACATAAAAAACACCATTTGAGCGTGGCCGTTGCCAGTACCGTCGGACTGGCCCCTCGTGCTGGTGGCACGTAAAAAGCACCCACTACACTCTCAGAGTGGTTGGTGTTAGGAAGGGCATCCAGCTGTAGAAACTCTGCCAGATCAGATTGGAGTCTGGTGTAGCCATCTGGTTTGCCAGTCCCCAGTCAAATCGTCCAACCCATGCTAGCATGATGATGATGATGATGATTGCAGTGCAGGCTTGTTAAATACAAAGTTGATCATGCTGACCTTCATCTCCTGTACAAAAAGACAAGTGATGTAAAGAAGAAAAGTTACTTTTCTTTTTCCATCTGCACACTAAAAGACAATGTTAGACATTGTATAAAAATTTTATTTGCACCATAAATACAATACATTTTAAAATTGAACAAGAAATTTAATGACAAAATATCAAGTATATATAAAACAAAATAGATTTACTTTTAAGAATAGAATCCAAGAATGAAAATAAGAACACAGTTAAAATTGAACTATAAAGATAAATTACAAGCAATGTCTTTAAAATATTCTAGTGTCTTGCAATATTGTGATTCATTGACAATGCTTGGAGTTCTAGTTGCACTATCTTTATATTTCTTTATATAATGAGAATTATATAAAGAAATGTGGAGGCGCAATGGCCCAGTGGTTAGGGCAGCGGACTCGCGGTCATAGGATCGCGGTTTCGATTCCCAGACCGTTGTAAGTGTTTATTGAGTGAAAACACCTAAAAAGCTCCACGAGGCTCCGGCAGGGGATGGTGGTGAACCCTGCTGTACTCTTCCACCACAACTTTCTCTCACTCTTACTTCCTGTTTCTGTTGTGCCTGTAATTCAAAGTGTCAGCCTTGTCACACTCTGTGTCACGCTGAATATCCCTGAGAACTACGTTAAGGGTACACATGTCTGTGGAATGCTCAACCACTTGCAAGTTAATTTCACGAGCAGGCTATTCCGTTCATCAGATCAACTGGAACCCTCGACGTCGTAAGCGATGGAGTGCCAACAACAATTATTTCTTCAGTTCCTTTTTCAAGATTCCTAAAACTTTTCAAATTATAGGAGGGAATTTTTGTCTTTGAACCGCTTTTCTTGAAATATGATACACTTATTTGGCAAATGAAAACTTAAATACAGAGAGCTGAACAGCAAAAAGTTTTCAGAGACCCTCTACCTCATTTCACTCTAAGAAGGCTAGACAGTGTCCAGGTCATAACTCCTGAATAACGGTGCTTCCATATTCTGTGTTACTGTCTGTAATGCCATCCTCTGAACACTTAAGGTGCCCCAGAACCAATGTACCTTGTCTGTTGTAACCAGTTTAGCCAGAAGGTATATTACTCTTTCTGTAATTCATCTACATTCCTACTTCACCAGATCCAAGTGGAACTCTTCTCAGCTGCTTCTACCATTTAGCAATGTATTTGTAACATAGGTAAAAAGCATTACAAGTTTGGCAATGATGTATTTGCCATGATGAATATATCTGAAGATGTAATGGCTGCAATGAAATTTCTGGGCAACAAAATTACAAGCAATGTATAATATGATGTAATTTAATCATAATAATTTTACTTTCATGAATATACAATGAACTTAGATATAAGAGTGATATGCTTACTCTAATGTATGAATATGTTTAAGTTAAAATGACTTGAGAGAATGATCCACTGTAAAAATGATATTAATATGAATTCTCTCCTGAATGAGAATATTGAGAGAATGATCCACTATAAAAATGATATTAATATGACTTCTCTCCTGAATGAGAAAATTATCACAATGTTATGGCTTCTCTCTTATAAGGATGCATTTGTGAGTAGGTAGATCTCTATTTCGAGAGAATGATCTCTCAGATATCACAGTGATATGGCTAATCTCCTGTATGAATACGCTTGTGTCTAATTAAGTGACTTGCTTGAGAGAATGATTTACCACAGATATCACAATGATATGGCTTTTCACCTGTATGAATGCGTCTGTGATTAGTTAACACACTACTCTGAGAGAATGATCTCCCACAGATGTCACAGTGATATGGTTTCTCTCCAGTATGAATACGCTTGTGAATATTTAAGCTACACATTGCAGAGAATGATTTACCACAGATATCACAATGATATGGCTTTTCACCTGTATGAATGCGTCTGTGATTAGTTAACACACTACTCTGAGAGAATGATCTCCCACAGATGTCACAGTGATATGGTTTCTCTCCAGTATGAATACGCTTGTGAATATTTAAGCGACACATTGCAGAGAATGATTTACCACAGATATCACAGTGATATGGTTTCTTCCCTGTATGAATGCGTCTGTGATTAGTTAACACACTATTGTGAGAGAATGATCTCCCACAGATGTCACAGTGATATGGTTTCTCTCCAGTATGAATACGCTTGTGAATATTTAAGCGACACATTGCAGAGAATGATTTACCACAAATATCACAGCGGTATGGCTTTTCTCCTGTATGAATACGTTTGTGTTTAGTCAAGTTACTTACTATAGAGAAAGATTTACCACAGATATCACAATGATATGGTTTCTCTCCTGTATGAATACGTTTATGAGTAATTAAATCATCACTTCTAGAGAATGATTTACCACAGATATCACAGTGATATGGTTTCTCTCCTGTATGAATGCGTTTATGCTTAGTTAAGTTACTTGTTATTGAGAAGGATTTACCACAGACATGACAATTATATGGCAACTCTCCTGAATGAATGCGTTTATGAGTAGCTACGGAACTTATAGCAGAGAAGGATTTACCGCAGATATCACAATTATATGGTTTATTTCCTGTATGAATGTGTTTGTGTTTATTTAAATTACCCGATATGGAAAATGATTTACCACAAATATCACAGTGATATGGCTTCTCACCTGTATGAGTACGTTTATGAGCAGCTAAAGGACCTGCTGAAGAGAATGATTTACCACAGATGTCACAGTGATATGGTTTCTCTCCTGTATGAATACATTTGTGAGTGGTCAAGTTACAATTTCGAGAGAATGATTTACCACAGATATCACAGCGATATGGATTCCTTCCTGCATGATTTTGTTTGTGAGTAGTTAAGGTATCTTTAGTAGTGAATGATTTACCACAGATATCACAGTCATATGGCTTCTTTCCAATATGAATATATTTGTGTCTAGTTAAGTGATTTGTCTGAGAGAATGATTTACCACAAATGGTACAGCGATATGGATTCTCTCCTGTATGAATGTGTTTGTGTTTAGTTAAAGTACTTTTATCAGAGAATGATTTACCACAGATATCACAGTGATATAGCTTCTCTCCAGTATGGATACGTTTGTGAGCAATTAGGTGACTTGTCCTAGTGAAGGATTTACCACAGAAATCACAGGAATATGGACTTTTTCCTCTATGAATACATTTTTGGGTAGTTAAATCTCTTTCTTGAGAGAATGATTTTTCACAAATATTACAGTGGAATGATGTTTTTCCAGTCTGTTTCAACATCTCATCAAGATAATTAGTCTTTTTTTAATCCTTAAATAACTCAGACTTTCACAATATTCAATTTTCATTATTTTTTTCTTCTTCCACAACAATATGTAAATTTGTTTTGTGAGTGTGTATAAATATGTCCAACCTATGCTAGCATGGAAGGCGGACATTAAACGATATATATACACACAAATATCCTCCAACTATAATTCCATCTACTGTGATGTTTGGCAATATCTGAAGCTTCTGCAAACAGTCTTATAAAAGATGATTTATTAGGAAGCAAGCATTTTTGAGATGATTGATTCAGATTATTACAACAGAACCCTGTCATGTAACAGGAAACCAAAAAGAAAATTAACACCAACATAGATTCATTTTCCAAGATATATCTCCCATGAAATTTCTTGCAAAGAAATCAGTTATATTTACATAATAAATATGTACAGGTTTAATTAGAATGCAAAATTATCTTCTGTTTATTACAAACAGTAAAGTAAAGAAATGCTTCTTTCAATCTCATTTCAGAAGAGATATTTCACAGTAATTCAGCCATAGATTTATATAAACTGGGTTTTATCTATTCTGCATAACACCTTTCTTTAGCTTTGTTGGTTGATGAATATCGCTGAGTTATCTGAAATAGAAAATGATATTATTTCAACGTCATCTGATAACCTGAAATAATAAGGGAACAATGTAAGACAGAGAAGATACATAAAGAGAAAGGGCTGTTTTTTTATTCTTTTACTTGTTTCTGTCATTTGACTGTGGCCATGCTGGAGCACCACCTTTAGTTGAAAAAAATCGACCCCCAGAACTTATTCTTTGTAGACCTAGTACTTATTCTATCAATCTTTTTACCGGACCACTAAGTTACAAGGACATAAACACACCAACATAGGTTGTCAAGCAATGGTAGGAGGAGGACAAACACACATATATATATATGTGACCACGTGTGTATCATTGGCGATTTTCTTTCTGTCTTCCCTTCTTTGGACTTTTTCTATATTTCTGATGAAGAGCTCTGCTCGAAATGTGAAATCCTCTTTCTTTTCCTGAGTGTCCAATAACACTACTTATTCCAGGCCTCACGTTTTTTCTTGCTTGTTCATGTTTGGATTGAGTATACATATACATATATGTATATACACAATGGGCTTCTTTCAGTTTCCGTCTACCAAAATCCACTCACAAGACTTTGGTTGGCCCGAGGTTATAGCAGAAGACACTTGCCCAAGGTGCCTTACAGTGGGACTGAACCCGGAACCTTGTGGCTGGTAAGCAAGCTTCTTACCACACAGCCACAACTGTGCCTATATTATATATATATATATATATATATATATATATGATAGGCTTCTTTCAGTTTCCGTCTACCAAAATCCACTCACAAGACTTTGGTTGGCCCGAGGCTATAGTAGAAGACACTTGCCCAAGGAACCTTGCAGTGGGACTGAACCCGGAACCTTGTGGCTGGTAAGCAAGCTTCTTACCACATAGCCATGCCTGTGCTGATAAACTGAAGAGATAAATATTTACATGAATAACAGAATTTCAGTGGTTAAGAAACTCACTTTGCAACATGGTTTCAAGTTATCTCACTGCACAGCAGCTTGGGCAAGTATTTTCTACTACATATTCCATCTCTGGGCCAAGCAGAGAATTTGGTAGACGGAAACTGAACGTAGCCTGTTGTATATGTATAGATGTGTGTGTGTGTGTGTGTGCGTACGTGTTTCTTTGTGTTTGCCTTCCTCCCCTCACCCTGCACTGCTTGACAACCAGTGTTGGTTTGTTTACATCCCTGTAACTTAACAGTTCAGCAAAAGAGACCAGTAGAATAAGTACCAAACTTATAAAAAAAAAAGTGGAATACAAGTACAGGGGTAGATTTATTCAACTAAACCCTTCAAGGGTGTGCCACAGCATAGTCAGTCCAATGACTGAAACAATTAAGATGCAAACCTTGTGTGAAATCTACATTTTTACAGAGTATGGCTATACCTTCAGATTGTGCACAATAGTATATAAACCATTCAACCGTTAAGCATAAAATTCTTCTTCCTCCATATACATCATTCACCATTGCTATTTGATCCCTAAATCATCTCTGATGCAGATGACCAATGACACAAACTAAGTCATTATGACCATCCAGTCTTTTATTCAACTCTGATATCTAGGGTTGCATCAGTGCCCAATGTGTCCTTCCCTCAGGGATTGAACTCAAGCTCACTAGATTTCTTTAACGTAAGGGGCCAATTCATTCCATTCTAACTGCTACTTTATTACTCTTTTACTTGTTTCAGTCATTTGACTGCGGCCATGCTGGAGCACCGCCTTTAGTCGAACAAATCAACCCCGGGACTTATTCTTTGGAACCTTAGAACTTATTCTATCGGTATCTTTTGCCAAACCGCTAAGTTATGGGGACATAAACACACCAGCATTGGTTGTCAAGCAATGCCAGGGGGACAAACACAGACACATATATACATATATACGACGGGCTTCTTTCAGTTTCTGTCTACCAAATCCACTCACAACGCTTTGGTCAGCCCGAGGCTATAGTAGAAGACACTTGGCCAAGGTGCCACACAGTGGGACTGAACTCAGAACGATGTGGTTGGTAAGCAAGCTACTTACCACACAGCTACTCCCGTGCCTATATAAATATGTTTTGCTTGAATCTGAAGTATCTAAATATATTGTTTTGTTTTTCTTGTTGCTTTGTTTTTTTCCAAAACATTAGTTCTATAAGGGTTTACAAATAATGTTTCAGATTCTGTTTATTAGGGATGAAGATGTAATTACACTTGCAAACAAAATATATTCATACATATGAAATGAAAACGGAGTAATAACAAAGAGACTAAGTTATTACAAGCAAAACTATGCTCAATTGTAAATCCTTAAACTTTAATCCGTTTCTTTGGGTGAGGTGATCTGGGGGATTTTTTTGTTCAAAATATAAAACAAGCAGTCCATTTATTAAAAAAGAAAAAATGGTGTGGTCTAAAGAAACAAATAAGTGGTGAAATTTTTTAAGTTACGTTTATCGGAATACGGTAACATAAGAATTCAACAATGAAAGCAGAAAATATTACCGAACTAAACTAAAATAATGGTAAAAATCTTACAGAACGGTAATATTCAAAATAACAAAACTTCCAATTTCTATGAGTCGATTTTCAGCTGCCTCTAGAGTGAAAGTGAAACCCAAATTTTGTAATTTTAAGTACATTAAATGAACAAACTTTAATGAAAGCTTTATTTGCGTAAAATCAAAATACAGAATATTTAATACTTACATATTCCATGTCAAATGTCGTTATTGTGATCAAATTTGATGTCCAACAGCTGTCTCAACACAAATTAGACTTTTTGTAATGAGAAAATCACAAAGTAATATCAGTGTGTCTGTGACAGACTTTTACATTACCTTAATTAATGTCCGGTTGGTACAAAACGTTACGTTATTTTACCTTTTTGTAGCGACGGAGTGAATAATCAGCCTCGAAATAATATAAATATTTAAATGTCTTTCTTCGCGGATAAATTCAACTTACACATGAGTCACCTTTTGTTTGGTATGGTTGAAATCAAAAGTACTTGTAAGTAACAACGTCCAATCTCTGACGAAAAGTCTTTAGTCCGAAAGTGGGTTATTTCATCTTTAGATTGTATACCTGACTTTCTACTATAAAATTATAGTGTTGGAACGCCTGAACTCCAGACTAAACAACTTAAACAACACTTTATTTAGGTGGTAAACATACAAATCTTTATGTCTGTTGTTGTTACAGCTTCTGTGTGTATGAGCATAGTTGTTGAGACGTTGTTCTGTAGTTGTGAGCGAGCTGTCTTGTGTAAGTCGGAAAGATGTAGAGAGAGACAGCTTAAACAAATGCTCAATCGCTGGCCAGCGAGAAAGACAATGAATTGAGCGGGAAACGCTTGCTTCTACGCATGCGCAGGCGTTACTACAAGTCAAAGGCTGATTATAGTCAATAACAATGAAGGAAAAGTTCATAAGTAATATGCGTTTAATCAATGATTCTGAATGAGGTTTATTTCTTTCCTTTCGGTAACTACATTGCTTTGCCACCGGAAGAAAGGATTGTAATGTGACAGGGATTAAATACAAATAAACGATGTAAACAATGACAATGAACTATGAGGGGAAATAACTCTGGACTTGCAGAGAAAGGGTCTGTATAAGAGGGAGAGAGAGAGAGGATTAAATAGAAGCAGAGAATATTTTCATTTCTCTATTTTTCAATAAATTTTTAAAGTGAATCGATTGCAGCCTGGAAGACACATGACACACATTAGCCATTCAGAAACACACTAAAATTGTTAACTTCACCTAAACATTTATTATTTCTAGGGACGTATATTCCAGGTGTGCTAGATGTGTACTGCACACACATCGAAAATGGTAAATTCATTATAGATATTAATCTTACTCATTAATTTAATCACAAATCTTAATGGAAATTTTTTGTTATACCCCTGCTTGAAATTTGGTGGCATTGGGTGTGGCTGCACACCCAGTACAACGACCACCGTACGCAAGTGATTGTTTCTTTTTTTTTTGTTGTTTTTGCCCACAAGGGGCTAAACATAGCGGGGACAAACAAGGACAGACAAAGGGATTAAGTCGATTACATCGACCCCAGTGTTTAACTGGTACTTAATTTATCGACCCCGAAAGGATGAAAGGCAAAGTCGACCTCGGCGTAATTTGAACTGAGAACGCAACAGCAGACGAAATACCGGTAAGCATTTCGCCCGGCGTGCTAACCACTCTGCCAGCTCACCGCCTTATGATTGTTTCTAATATGGTGTCGAATTTTCGTCGTTCCAAACAGCATCTCAACGTTATCAGTGACCAGGTCGCAATTGGAAGCGAAGAAAATGTTGACACCATGTTACAAACAATTGTAATAATACAAGGACCAGAGACATGCTTCATACTAGCTAAACATCAATAACATGTTTTCTCCCTTCTGGAAATTTGTTTCACAAAATAAACAGGTGTTTCTTGAAAGAATACTTTAATTAAAAATGACAATGGCAAGTTCCATTTTTTTGTTTTCTGTCAGTCAGTGAAAGAAGGATGAAATTGTATGAATTTCCGGGTATAAAATTCAAATTCCCAAAAATTTCTGAAAATTCCAAAAAATAAAATAGTTATGAAGGGTGTGCTTAAACTAAAATTCCGCCAAGGCATCATTCAAAAACCAGGTGGCAGTGTGGACCCAAGCGACCAAATATCTCGAAAAGCAAGACAACCGAAAGAAGTTGACACTAACAATTCTGCCAATCCTGCACCTTGAATCGGTGTTTTATTTTACAGACGTCGAAAGGATGAAAGTTAAAACTTAGCTCAGCAGGATTTGGAGTGAATGAATGGCGTCGTTTCTTCATAGTGTCACTCTGTGAAGGATTTGTCAATTTAAACTCTGAGCACAAAAGCCAGGAAAATAATACCAAAACAATTTGGTGAAGAGTTCTTGGCTTTAGGTAAAAGAGAATACAGGAAGATCAATTAATTATGATTTTATTCAACATATTCTCCTCTCAGATGTACTCACTTACTGCAGCAGTCCTTCAGTTTTTTTAAGTCTTGTAAAAAAACTCGGAAGGTTGGACCTCCAATCAGGCCTGTCGCGACACCCTTAATGTTAAGAACTTTTCAGCACCACCTCGTATAATAGAAGATAGCCACTCATTTGTGAAGGTATCCACGAATAGAAGAGTGCGATGAGTCTTAAAGTACAGTAGTAATCAAAGGAATATAATCTTCACTTCCGATGTGTAAATTTTGAAAGTTCAGCATGATATTCTTTCTAGTCAACTTTTGAACTTACCATACTGGAAGCAAAATTTTGTTATTTTATATATTTCGAACAGAAATGTTTGGGATGTTCATAAACTGGATAACCACAAGAAAAGAAAAAGATCTTCATGTGGTTTTATTTCATTAAAGTAAAAAATACGGAACGATAATTTCAATATATTTAATACTTATGTTTTAAAGCTGTCTGAAAGTGATATATGCCAGATTTACTCTTTACAATCAAATAATAACAAATTCGCCACAACCTCCAGCTCTTTGAGTTTATTTTATGTAAAAAAAATATCTTTGTTAGACATTTATATGAACCTCTATAAAGTATGACGGGAAGCATAATTATTCAACTAAGTAACTAAGTACAATCTCAGGTTGAAAACCAAAAGTTTGGTGAAAAGCTCGTGGCGTACGTTTAATTTCTGATTCAAAATGAGATTTATTTATTTCCAGTCAATAACCATGTTTGTTACATTGTTGTAGGAAGGTAGATAAGGCTTATTTAGGTGCGAGTGATACATTATAACATCACACATAAGACAGTGTGTAGATGAACAGAAATTGCACGGAAAGTGCAATACTTAACCAGGGGGACTAACTCTTGACGATCCCCCAGAAAAAGAAAATAGGAGGAGGAACATGTGGCGAGAGGGGAGAGAAATATGATGACAGAATGTTTCCGACCTCATCTTCAAATTGAAACATATTTCTCGAGAATATATCTTTTAAAACTGAATGTTCCATGTTTAGTTTACTGTCTATTGACACAGACCTCAACAACCAAGATTCAAACGCTGGTAAAATGTTCTGTACGAATATATTAACTTATTGCCAATTTAGAAAGAAGTGTATGTAATTCATTTCTTACTGAAACCCAAGGCTTCAAATTTAGTGACGATATCCAATATATTGACTCAGTATATCACTGGCAAGGATGAAATGCAAAGCTGGTTTCCATGGAATTCAAAATCAGAATGTAAAGAGTACCGACTAAAGGGTACTCAAAGGTATTTTGTATGATTCACTCGCAATTCTGCCCGTCTTCCGATTTCGGTATGACAATTGATGAGTGGCCATTAGTGTACAGAATAATCTGGGTTCTGTGAGAGACTTTGGCTGGTCCTCCTGTATCAGGACTGCCTCATCATTCATTGTCTGTTGTTGTTGGCACGACGTCGAGAGTTCCAGTTGATCCGATCAACGGAACAGCCTGCTCGTGAAATTAACTTGCAAGTGGCTGAGCACTCCACAGACACGTGTACCCTTAATGTAGTTCTCGGGGATATTCAGCGTGACATAGTGTGACAAGGCTGACCATTTGAATTAATAGGTACAACAGAAACAGGAAGTAAGAGTGAGAAAAACTTGTGGTGAAAGAGTACAGCAGGGTTCGCCACCATCCTCTGCTGGAGCCTCGTGGAGCTTTAGGTGTTTTCGCTCAATAAACACTCACAACGCCCGGTCTGGGAATCGAAACCGCGATCCTATGACCGCGAGTCCGCTGCCCTAACTACTGGGCCATTGCGCCTTCACTTTCATTGTCTGTATGCCGTATAATACATATATTTCGTGGTTTGTTTACACCTTTCGACTTTCTGTATGAAACCCCATACTTTATGTCTACGATCTTAAACATGTTTCCTTCCTCTTTTCTTCTGAGATAGAGTTTGCAAATATCACGGTTTCTGCAAAACTTTGCAGCTGTTATCAAAATTTTGCGTATCTATGGAGCGGGATTTCCCCCCATACACCAGTAAGATAACATAGATGTTGACATCAGTACTCGCATTGCAAAAGCAGATATTGAATTGCTGTAAGAGAAAACACCGACCACCATGTCATTTTTAATTTGGTATAATATTCCTTGGGTACTCTTTGTTAACAGTACTTTTGTAAGATCTATTTTCATTAATACTCAGGTATCTGCAGCATTCATTGTGTGGATCAGGAGAAAAGCTTCCTTTTGTACCCTCCCCGCATAAATATTTTGGAAAAAATATTAGAAATATTAGGCGGGGGAGTGGCTGTGTGGTAAGTAGCTTGCTTACCAGCCACATGGTTCCGAGTTCATTCCCACTGCGTGGCACCTTAGACAAGTGCCTCGGGCCGACCAAAGCCTTGTGAGTGGATTTGGTAGACGGAAACTGAAAGAAGCCCGTCGTATATATGTATATATATATGTGTGTGTGTGTATATGTTTGTGTGTCTGTGTTTGTCCCCCCAACATCGCTTGACAACCGATGGTAGTGTGTTTACGTCCCCGTAACTTAGCGGTTCGGCAAAAGAGACCGATAGAATAAGTACTAGGGTTCCAAAGAATAAGTCCTGGGGTCAATTTGCTCGACTGAAGGTGGTGCTCCAGTGTGGCCGCAGTCAAATGACTGAAACAAGTAAAAGAGTAATGGTGGAAAATTAATTTCCTACCATGTCTTATAATAATAATGAGAAAGTCATAAAAATTAAGAATTTCTATTAAAAAAAACTTCATTTCTGTATTATGTATATTCATGTCCCAAGGTTAGGCAAATTTCATAGAGTTAGGTAATTTAAGCCTTAAGGTTAGGCAAATTGCAATATGTAATTAGAGTAGAGTTTAGGTTTATGGTTAAGGTTTTAGGGTGAAATAGCATTGCACAAGCATAAAATTAATATTCTTATCATTTCTGTGGCTTGTAAAGTTCACCAGTATTCTGCATGAAGGCTTCGAACAGATCTATCCCCTTGTGCGCATGCCTCTCTGCCAAATCAGATTGGAGCCTGGTGTAGCCATCTGGTTTCACCAGTCCTCAGTCAAATCGTCCAACCCATGCTAGCATGGAAAGCGGACGTTAAACGACGATGATGGCTGGTGAGGTTTGCATGCCGCGTGTGTGTCTCACTCATTTGGCATTTGATCTGCTCTATAGATTCTCGATGTTGTTCGTGTGAGCTCCGGTGAGAGGATCCACAAAGTTGTAGCTGTGGTTGACAGTGAGATGCTGGAAGCTAGAAGCTCCAAGACTGTCATATGCTTTCCAGCAGTCACTTATTGTTGTGCCAAGTTTGATGTGTTGGAGAATAATTGGTTCCAGTGTGGCCCTATCCCGCTTGTTATTTGGCAATGCAACAAGAGAAGTTTGCTGGGTTTTATGGCACACTCCTTCAAATACCCACTGTCCTTCCACAAATCCCCCGCAATTGTACTTTGTTTTGCCGAATTTTGATTTCAACTGTAAGTCCAGGGCCTCCAGTGGGTTGGTCCATGTGCAGTTTTGTCTCCACTGATCACTGACAGACTTCACGACAGTATGAAAAATAATCTGATATGATCTCTGTGGATGTTGTTAACATGTTGTCATTATCAGAGTCACTGTCCGCTGATGAAATGCTTGTTTCATGCACAGTTTGTTTATACGGCAACTTATGAATAAAACAGTAAACTAATAGCAAACTCTTTTGAAAAAACAAATTGCTATGTCCAAACCAAGTTCCGTTACAGTGAGTGAAACTAGTTAATAACAATGACAAACAGAGCAGCCATGTTTGGAGTAGTAAATATACCAGCATTCCATAAGTAATGTCGTAAGAAAAAAAGTAGAAAATCAACTGTTGTGGTTGGCACTCCGTCGCTTATGACGTCGAGGGTTCCAGTTGATCCGATCAACGGAACAGCCTGCTCGTGAAATTAACGTGCAAGTGGCTGAGCACTCCACAGACACGTGTACCCTTAACGTAGTTCTCGGGGATATTCAGCGTGACACAGTGTGACAAGGCTGACCCTTTGAATTACAGGCACAACAGAAACAGGAAGTAAGAGTGAGAGAAAGTTGTGGTGGAAGAGTACAGCAGGGTTCGCCACCATTCCCTGCCGGAGCCTCGTGGAGCTTTAAGTGTTTTCGCTCAATAAACACTCACAACGCCCGGGCTGGGAATCGAAACTGCGATCCTATGACCACGAGTCCGCTGCCCTAACCACTGGGCCATTGCGCCTCCACAGGAAATCAATAAGACTGATTAATATATCAAAGTAAAGTATTATTGCTTTATTTCATATCAAAAGAATTATTATAAAAATTAGAGTTGAAAATTTTTTAACCAAATTTCAGAGCTGAAATTTATAGATAGGAAAAATTTTATAAAATGGTATTTAAAAATTTTTTTTTATTGAATTGTCTTACACCAGTTATAAGCATTGGCAAATAATTTCAACCATGGTGTAACTTGGAGATCATCACACATATTTAGTGGCAACCAAGGACATTGCCATGCCAGAAAGCACCGTTCTGGGTGAGGCATAATAGCTACATGGCGGCCATTTTCTGAGCAGACAGCAGCAACTCCATCTGGTGAGCCATTGGGATTGAATGGATATTCTGATGTTGGTATCCCATCATCATTAACATAGTGAAGAGGGATTAAATGTTTGTCTTTCAGATTTCTGTATAGAGAGTCTGATTTAAATTGCATCTTACCTAAAATATGAAATAATAATTAATATTGTAATCACTAGTGCTTACAAATAAAAGATTAGATGAATAATGTTAAAAAATTCATTAATTTTATTTACATCATAAGAATTTAGAATATGCTTGCATAACACTCAGATGAGAAGTTACAAATCCTGTAATTCCTAACCCAAGAAAAAAGATTAGGAAAGATTACAACTATTGCACACATCTCCAGAACTTTATAAGAAAACAAAATTACTTACCTTCACCATGTGAAACCCATATTCCAAAAACTGTTCCAGCCATTCCTTCAAACATAATTGCAGGGCTTTCTGACACCTTTGCAGTCACAAAACGTGATTCAAATCTCTCAGAATCGTTTGCATCCAAAAACAGCCCTCCAGATGTTACACTATGATCTAATGGGAGAACTACATTATTAATTTTTTGTTTAAGAAAAAAAAATCATTCAGGATTAGAGGAAATATTAATTGGATTACAGAAATGATCAACAGAATTCCTAAAACAGGATAGTTAAATTTTTAATCTGCATTAGACATATGCCATTCCAAAAATTCAAAACTAACTCTACTGATCATCTTGCCTGCTTTTTCAATCACCCCTTTTTAACTATAGAAGCACCAAAACATGAAGGACAAATAAATTGATGGAACACGTCCAAATTTAGTTTTAAATATTAAAAGTCATGAACACTTTAGCTTCTCCATCAGAGGAGGAGATAAAAAGCTCATGACTTTTACATGGCACAAAAGCATCCAATTCTTTTCTTTTACTTCCAGTATTTTCCATGCTAGCATGAGTTAGATGTATATAACTGTAAAAGTAAATTGCTCAAACTTTTTCAACAAATACAAGTAATCAAATATAGCTCTATACTATAAGTTGGATTAGAATTGTAGTGTGTGCTGATGGCTCTCTTTGATCCAATCACAGAGCACCATCCACATGTAATCTAGACAAATTACATTAAGTATGCATTGTCTCCATGAGCAAAGACCTCAAAATGTCCTACATTGTAGGCTTGGCAATCTAGTCATTTTCAATACCACGCAAAAACATTCTATGTCATGAGCTTTTGTACACTCCACATACATAAAAGTTCCATGAAAGACTTCTTTTTCAGAAAAAAAAGAATTTTAAAAAATATTTTCAGAGCTACTTACATAATAGCTAAAGAAAAAGAATTTATTAACAATTCATGACAAACAGATAGACATAATTCTCTTATATAGCTTTGCTCTGGAATAAACTCATATAAATTTCTGGATCTTGGCTTTATGATGATCGAAGTTCAACAAATTCTAATAGTTTTAGAAAGTTAAAAATCTACAGAAAATTTGATGTCAAAAACTTGAATATAATCCATAACTGCCATTTCATGGTAAAACTATGTTTTCAATATATAAATACACCTTGGTTTAACAAATTTGTTCATTCTCATAACAGTTGTCAAAATAACACTAATACGTAAATTAGCAGACACAGTAAACTAAGTCAAATTTTTTATTTAGCTATAAGTCATTTCTTCTTGACATCATGGCATTGAACAAATTAAGTCATGGGTTTATAAATATCTGAAACTACCTGAAATATTTTTTATGAAGCTACTTGAAATTTAACCTTTTAACATTCAAATTATTCGGTCAAATGCAATGTTTATTTATTCACATTTTTTTATTATTAGTCATGCATTATCTCACAGCTTCAAGATTTTAATGATGTGATTTGTTCATTTTTAGAACAAAATTGTAGTATAAGTGTGGAATGCCAGAACTGGCCAATTTGAACAAAAACCAAGTAGAATATTTGGGTTAGACATGGCCAGTTTAAAAACTAAAGGGTTAAAGTATATCTTCCAAGTTGTAATCTTTATCAAGTCTATGTTTTAAGCATATAATTAATTATAGCTCACTGGAATGAACATTTATAATGATTTTTGTTATTTGAAACAATGAAATATTTTAATACATTTGAAATAATCAAAAATAGGTGAAAGTTGCTAGTTTAGAGCAGCAAAGGCTGTTGTGTTGTAGAGATAGAATAGGAAAAGAGAAGAAACAAACTAAACAGAAATGGAAACATTTTCTTTTTCTGAGAGAAAATTTGAAAAAACCCATTTGTCTAAAATGTGAAGATTCACTTTTCTTCATGGCATACAAACTTATTGAATTTTGTGGGTTTCAAAAATAAAAACAAACTGCTCACCTGTAGTGATAGAGTCGTCTTGGTAAGGAGCAACCCAGCCTAGAAGAGACATGAGTTGACAACCATTACACACTCCAAAACTAAAAGTATCATCTCGATCAAAGAATTTCTTGAATTCTTCTTTCACATTTTTATTGAACATGGCAGTTGCTGCCCAGCCTGAAAAAGAACAAACGGAAATATATTTTCTTTTAGCTTTTACACCAGAAAACCTACATCTATACTACAAAATCATTCATGTATATATAATAGGAAATAGATAAAAATCAATTAGTTAATACAATCAATTATTTAATCAGGAACAAACTTTCATTACTGGTCCTTCATAATATATCAACAAAAGTGAAAACTTCCTCATTATTAAAAATTGGTACACCATATTTTTTCAGTACACCTTACTGAAACTGTAGACTTCACTACCATATATATGGATTTGTATCTACATCATTCTTTATTTGCCTACACCTCATTTTATTCATATCTTATTTATTCTTAAAGTATTTGGACAATATAACAGGAGAGCTGGATTTGATTATGCAAATATTTATTTGCATAATCAGGTGATATTAATGAGCAATGAGCGTAAAGTGACAAAGTGCTAGGTGTTGCCAGAATACTCACAAGGAAAGACATGGGAAAAAGTTGTACATCCAGATCTTAAGATATGAAGACATGACAAAAGGTAAAGGCAATTAGTGATACACTAAATTGCAGACCTGTCAAACCCATGCTAGTATGGAGACATAGACATTAAAATATTGAATGATGATGTTGTACAAAATAGAAATTAGGTCAAGAGTGAGCTTTCTCTTTACTTGAATATAATTAAGCAATTATGTCATGTTTTGTATCATTACGTAATTTAGTGAAATGAGCAGATTGGCAGAATTGTTAGCATCTCAGACAAAATGCATTGTGGTATTTGTTCTCTTGACATTTTATGTTCAAATATTGTTAATGTCAACTTTGCCACTCCTCTTCTCAGGGTCAATAAAACAAGTATCAGTCAAGTACTGAGATCAGTTATGTTGACACCAGTACTTATGTCTATATTAGAAACAATTAGCTATTCTAGTTAATCGGAGAAAGTTTGCAAATGTTTGTTTAAAATCTACAACGATATACATCAGAACCAATTCCTTTACACAACTGTAAGAAAACAAATTAACTTTAGCTTCTAAATTTTAATTTTAATACATTTTATCTTTTCTTTTTTCAAATAAAAAATACTTTGTATAACAGAGAGGTACTTGCATAGCAAGAGACCTGACCTGAGATCGTGTGCTGAAACATAAACAATTGCAGTGTGGAAGGTGTTTATAAGCCATTTAAGAAACACACAAAAACCATTAGATTCACTTCAACATTTAGATTTAATTTGCCAATATATTTTCGTCGCTTTGAGACTGTGACCTGTTCACTGACTAAATTCCGTGCTGCATGCTGCAAATATTTTATATCTTTTTCTATGAAAAGAACTAATATTATTGAGATATTTTATATTGGTTACTCTATAAATATTTTATATTGAAACCTTGACCAAGTGTATTTTTATTATAGCTCCATACTAACCAAAGCCTTGTGAGTGGATTTGGCAGATGGACACTGAAGAAGAGTATTGTGTGCATGTCTGTGTGTGTGTGAGTGTACATGCACATTTGTATGTGTGTGTACATGCATGTGTGTATGTGTGTGTTTAAGTGTCTCTTTGTCTGAATAACATATGACTGTCTTAAATGAACATCACCACCATATAAACTGTGTCCTTCTTCCAAACTTCCATGAAAACATGTCTGGCCAAGGGGAAATATTACCTTACTTAGAAACTGGTGAGTGTTGGTGACGTAGAAAAATCTGCCTCAACAAATTTCATCCAACCCATGCAAGCATGGAAAAATAGATATTAAAATGATGATGATGATGAAAGCAAAGATTTTATATTACTTTTATAATTTTTTTATTTTAGAATAATCTAAAATTTGATACTATCTTTTAAAGGGAGATAAAATGTTTCGAGCTTGTATTGAGCAAGTGAACAATCAAACTTCAAATACATGAAGAACAAATTTTGTAAAATTTTAGGTTTCATTACCTTTGGCTGAGCCACACACATCTGCATAACTGAAACCTCCAGCAAAAGCTATGCCACGGAATTGATCCAGTGTTATATTGCCAGAACACAAATCTTGCATGTTGACATCCCAAGTTTGAAAACCAACATAATGGAACGCTGCTGCCATTTCACGATCTCCATTACTTCCTTCTTCCCGAATGATTGCAATACTGGGACTATGCTGTGGTAAAACTGGTGAAGAAAATTATTATACTTTGGAAGTTAATCAAGTGAAAAATAAATCTACTTAAAACAATATCAGGGTTAGATCTATATTAATAATTACACATGTAATACTAATTTTTCCGCAGCATGTGTAAGGACTTTCGAGTGAGATCGTTGCCAGTGCCCCTGGACTGGCTCTTGTGCGGATGGCACATAAAATACACCATTTTAAGCGTGGCCGTTGCCAGTACCGCCTGACTGGCCTTCGTGCTGGTGACACGTAAAAGCACCCACTACACTCTCGGAGTGGTTGGCGTTAGGGAAGAGCATCCAGCTGTAGAAACTCTGCCAAATCAGATTGGAGCCTGGTGTAGCCATCTGGATCACCAGTCCTCAGTCAAATCGTCCAACCCATGCTAGCATGGAAAGCGGACGTTAAACGATGATGATGATGATGATGAAGGCCCTCTGAAAATTTATAAACTGTAAACGATACTGAATATTTTGGGGTTATCAGGTAAATTCATTTTCTTTTTTTCATTTACCTTAATCCTTTCCAATGTTATTTGACTTAACATGAAAATGATTTTTATCATAGTGTGGTTTGATTTTTGAAGATCTGTTTTCCTTCTATAACTTTTGCTTATTTTTTTGAAATTTGAATGAATTTTACCTCTTTTCAGACATATGACGATGGAATGCCAATTAGAAAAAAAACAAATGAATTTATCTATCAATCCAATATATGCACTATTTTAAGATTCAAAAGAACAAGATTGCTGGAAGAACAAAAAGACAAATTCATTGCTTGCCAGATGACCAGACATTTATCCATCTCAAATTGGTTATAAATGGCTTTCGTTTATTTTAACTGAACTATTCTATCTTCAAAAGAAGATTCACCAAACACTTCTGCTAAATAGCAAAAGGCTATTCTAAAAATATAAAACAGAGTGAAGTGTCCTACATTGGTTTGATGTTTGCAACGAGAGATACCACATGAATCAAATTGTGGGCCTACTGTACACTTTTTTGTCTCAAATTCATTATAATATGTCAGTACTGCCTGACTTACCTTCGTACCAGTGGCACGTAAAAGCACCCACTACACTCTCGGAGTGGTTGGCGTTAGAAAGGGCATCCAGCTGTAGAAACTCTGCCAAATCAGATTGGAGCCTGGTGTAGCCATCTGGTTCACCAGTCCTCAGTCAAATCGTCCAGCCCATGCTAGCATGGAAAGCGGACGTTAAACGACGATGATGATGATGATGATTGGGTTGGTGCATAATTATTGCAGCTTTTTTCAACAAATTTTATTCAACAAAAACAATAACAACATGTAACGAAAACAGCTTTAATTGATTATTCTGGAGCATATTCACCATCTACTTCAATTACTGCTTCTCATTTGCTTGGCAGACGGTCAGACCATCATTTAAAGATGTTTTTGTTAAATATTGCTATTGTTTTTTGTTGAATAAAATTTGTTGAAAAAAAGCCGGAATAATTATGCCCCAACCCAATAAGATCATTTACATTTTTAATGTTTCATAAACAGTTCATTCATAATATAAATTCTTTTTCTGAAAAAATTATGAAGATCATATGGCAACAGTCCTTTGAATGAAACAAGTAAAAAGGAACATCATTTACATGACCAAGTATCCATACTTACTAAATGAGTGAGGATTGTACAGTTGACTAAGATCATAATTAAAGGTGTATGGTGGTTCCTTTCTCAATCTGAAACTTTTTCTTTCAGCCTCAGTACAGGCAATAGTAGTCTGTCTTTTTTCAAGCTGGTAACTTGTCTCCTCCCAGATGTCACGCAGATCAGCTAATTTCATGTTCAATAATTCTTGGTTTGATACAGAAACTGTCACCTGAGTTAATTAAAAACGAAATAGAATAATGATAATGGCAATCAATGTAATTGGTTGTTGTTATCCTTGTTGCTGTCATTGTCATCATAATCCTTTCAATATGCATTTTCCCAAGTTGGCATGAGCTGAATGTATTTGCAGTATGTAAAAACCATCATATTTTGAAATAGTCAGGTTAAAGAATGATGATGGCTGGATAACAAGTGAAATGGTTCCAGTTGATAGGAAGGATAAGTGGTATCAGGGAAAAGCTGGTGAAATATGAAGTTCAGCTCAGATGAAATGATGGGAGGTGGTGCAGTTTGTGTGCATGCACACATACACAGGCTGTGCTTCTAGATTTCAGTTTCTCAAGCCCTCTCCATGAGAACCCTATATCAGTAGTCATCCTGATCCCTTGTCGTCTTCTCTGCGAGGGTTCTAAGATCAGTTTTCACCACTTTGTCCCATATCTTCTCGGGTCTCACCCTTCTCTCAGTTCCACCCACATTAAGTGATCAGCATTATTTATACAGCTTTCCTCATCCACACCAGTACAGTCTTCTTTCTTGCACACTAAATCTGAATACTCTCATGTTAGTGTGTGTGTGTGTGTGTATATGAGCCAAATATATATGAGTGTGTGTGTGTGTGTGTGTGTGTGTGTGAGTGAGTGAGTATGTATGTCAGTATTTTCTTGTCTTTACATGATAATTGGAAAATCATTGTCACTGTCATACAAGCAGAGTCATTCATTTCCAATATTCTGTGCGAGCATGTCTGACCATGGAGGAAATATTACCATGCTTAGAAACAGGTGGGTGTTGGCATGTGGCCGTAAAAAATCTGTGTCAATTAACCTTGGAAAAGTAGACTTTAAAACAATGATGATGACGACAACAACGACTTCCTGAGGATATCGAGTAAGACAACAGCAACTTACCTGAGGCACATTTTCCTCAGAACAGTAACCAATAATAGAACAAGGCACTCCAGCTTCTTTGTATCGAGATATTACCATTTGCTGGTTATCGTCTCTCAATTCTAAAATTAGCCCAAGTTCCTCAGCAAACAGCAACTCAAGAGGAGGATCTAGAAGCAATGAAAATAATATGATCTACAAATAAAATTCTCTTGGGATGGTGAATAGCCATAAGAAATGTCTTTAAAACTTTTATTACAACAACAACAACAACAAGGGTAGCAGTGGCAGTGATGGTGACGATGATAACAACAACTACAACAATGGTTTCTAATTTAAGCACAAGACCAGTAATTCTGCAGGGAAGAGTTAGCTGATACCGTTGACCCCAGTACTCAACTGATATTTTATTGACCTCAAAGGGATGAAAGGCACAGCTGACCTTGATGGCATCTGAAATCAAAATGTAAAGAGCTGAAATACTGCAAGGCGTTTTGTCTGCCACAACACTACTGATATCACCAGTCTATTTAATGGCTGTACGGTGGATTGGATTCAATGCCATTATTTCACAGAGTATTAAAACAAGAAATGAACAATTACACCCTTGATGTTTTAGATATGACCAAAATCCAGCAGAATCTCTTTGGATGTACTTTCAAATCCAGAACACTGATCAGTTTTGAGGCCTCTCTGACCTGGCAGCATTTCAGCTCACCTCCTTCTGTCTGCAACAAGCTTTTGAGGTATAAAATAGCATCTGAGTAAGAATGTGTAAGTAGAACGAGGAACCAGAAATATAGTAATTTATACTTCATAAGTGTAGCCAGCTCACTAATCCATATCTTTACTTCATTGGACACTAAAAACCCTGCTTGCGAAGACCTGTTGAGGCAAGTGAATTTGAAATTGAAATCTGTAATCGAAATCAAACCGAATCCGACGAATGGCACCCATGCCAACCTCTCCTTCATTGGACACTAAACTCTGCTTGCGAAGACCTGTTGGGGCAAGTGAAATCGTAATTAAACCATACTCGATGACTGGTCACTGCGCCAGTGGAGCACTAACAGCACTGTCGAGCGTGTTCATTGCCAGAGCAGCTGCCTGGCTTCCGTGCTAGTGGCCCGTAAATAGCACCATTAGAGCGTAATCGGGCATGTTAGAAAATCATTCGAGCGAGGTCGTTGCCAGTGCCGCTGGACTGGCTCCCATGCAGGTGGCACGTAAAAAACACCTTTTTGAGCGTGACCGTTGCCAGTACCGTGTGACTGGCCCTCGTGCCGGTGGCATGTAAAAGCACCCACTACACTCAGAGTGGTTGGCGTTAGGAAGGGCATCCAGCTGTAGTAACTCTGCCAGATCAGATTGGAGCCTGGTGCAGCCTTCTGGCTTGCCAGTCCTCAATCAAATCGTCCGGCCCATGCTAGCATGGAAAGCGGACGTTAAACGCTGATGATGATGATGATGATGTGCAGCCTCACCAAATGCTGGTTTGCAAAAGTTATAGAGTTCTATCACTGCTTTAGCAACTCTAGTGATGATATATTTGCCAAGCAAATAAATATATTAATGGTCCTGTCTTATAAATGAAGCCAAGGAGCTTGACACTAAAGTCGAAAGAGTTAAGTTTGGAAAGGTTTGTGATATACGAGACTGTCTATATTTTTAAATACTGATTAAGGAAGTGACTAAGAACGTAAAATTTTTTTTTGAAAGGTGAGTGAATTTTAACATTGACCCAACTTTGACAATGCAATTCTAATGAGAGACTAGGTGAAGCATCTGCTCCCTACTAGTAGGCAACTGCTAAATGAAGAAATTTCTCTAGAAGCCATACTAGGATGGTAGATGAGAATTTGATGATTTTAAGGAGAGAAACAATTTATTATTATTATGTTGTTATTCCAGTGATTTCATTTGCTAATCAACTTTTTCATTCCTTTCATTCCAGAGTGCAAACCTCCTTTTGGTTGAACTAGCTATTCATTCTATCAGTGTCAATACTTAAACGTTTGTCAAGTACTATGCCTTCACTCCAAATTTGTGAAAACATGCCAATCTATCACAAGATTAGTCAGTTTTTTTACTTTATTCTTATTTTTTTCTGAAGAACACATGGCCTTTACTGGCTCTTTTAGGTTCTAGACTGGCCCTCGTGCCAGTGGCACGTAAAAAGCACCCACTACACTCTCAGAGTGGTTGGCGTTGGGAAGGGCATCCAGCTGTAGAAACTCTGCCAGATTGGAGCCTGGTGCAGCCATCTGGTTCGCCAGTCCCCAGTCAAATCGTCCAACCCATGCTAGCATGGAAAGTGGATGTTAAATGATGATGATAAGCCAAGATAGTGACATGATCTTGCTGTTGTTAATAGTTTAGTTTCAGGTTAATAGTTAAGGGAGACTCACAAGCTTGGAGGTTTTTTTTCTGATGGTACAGTTATAGCAAAGAAGGGTTTGGCTAAGTATTTAGCTCGGGAACTTGTTAAGCACGATACAGTTAGGGCAACAAAGGAAAGATACATTGAATGGTGAAGATAGAAATCTCATGGAATTACCAAGTTCAAAGTAAAAATGTCCATAACAATAGGGTTGTGGGTGTCATAAGTGATAAAACTTGAAGGATGCAACGCTAAGCCACCCACTGCAGCTGCTTATGTTAATGTTGACTTCTAAAATATAGAATATTTTTATTTATATTTATGCTATAGTGGAATGTAAAATTGATATTTGCAAACACACACATCTAAACTGATGTTTCAATAATATAAAATCTAATATTAAGATTAATCATGGCATAACAACACATAAACATTTAAACAAAATATAAACAACATTATATTTTAGATTTTACCTGTACTTACCTGTAATTCTGAGATAAAATCCATACATTTAAGAAATAACCTTTTGCTGTGTTTGAAACACCACTTTAATACATTTATTAATATAATAAAAAATGGTTTTAACCAGTTTAACCCCTTAGCATTCAGATTAATCTGTTAAATATAATGCTTGTTTATTCACATTGTTTTGAATTAATCATGCATTATCTCATAAGATCTCATAGATTTCAACTATGTGTTTGGTTATTTTTAGAAGGACATTGTAAGGGAATTATGAAAGGCTGGATCTAGCCAGTTTGACCATAACACATGTAGAATATTTTGGTCAGATATGGCCAGTTTAAATGCTAAAGGGTTAAACTTATGAATGCTGTAGGATCTAATCACAACACTTAGCTGTATATTTTAGTGAGAAATATTAATGATAAGGTCAAACAGAACAATTTTTATTAACCAAGTACTTACCATTTGCAGTATTTTCAAAATGAAGGTGCATGCTACAGTTACCAGCAAAAGCCATCTCCAAGGCACATGTAATTAAACCACCATCACTAATATCATGCCCAGAGGAAATTAATTTATCTGTAAGACAATTTACAAATATTCATTAATGATACAGTAAACCAATGAAAATAAAATTCTGTTGAAATGAAAAAAATATGACAGTTACAAACAATGTCGTGATTTTATTATTGCAAGGAAGTATGTCCAGTTATAAAAGGAGAACTAAAAAAGAAAAGTTTAAAATAAGATCATTCATGAATAGAAATAGAAAGACAAAAAATACCTGATATACATTGTTGAGTTACATCAAACATTGATTTGAATATATCTGGTCTTTCAAGATCAGGAACATCCTTGCCCAGTTGTTTAAAGCACTGTGCTAGGGCTGATCCACCAATTCTGTGTTGACCACAGCTAGGATCAACATGGAGTAAAATTCCTGGATAAAGATAATTTAAAAAGTATTATTATTATTATTATTGAGTGAAAGAGCAGTGCATGCCATCAAAGTGACACTGGGGTAAAATATACGAAGCCCATTATACCCATCATGACTACTTGTTTGATAAGGGTACACCAGGCACATGCATCACAACCATATGTGCACGACATGGTAATCTCATATCAAGATAAACAGCGTATGACCTTGCAGGTGGGGCCCAGTTAGAATTTTCTTCAGGTTAAGTAGCCCATCCCGCTCAAAAGGTCCCTGAATAAGGTTTGTTTAAGGATGTTGAGCAAAACATGAGCTTACAGGGAATAAGTCCAGGGGTCAATTTCTTTGACTAAAGGGTTTGTGCTCCAGCATGGCCACCATCAAATGACTGAAACAAGTAAAAGAATAAAAGAATACCAGCAAAACGTTCCGTACCCCTAAACCAAGGAGGTTCTTTGAATATGTATTTTAAGGTTAAATAGTAATTCCGTTTACGTTTGTGTAACTGAGATATTTTGGTTGGATTATAGAGTCATTGGTGTTACATTACTTTCTATATTCTGTAACTGTCACAATATACTTTACTAGGCCCGAAATTTTTGTGGGGAGGGGGTGCCAGTTGATTAGATCGACCCCAGTACACAACTGGTACTTAATTTATCGACCCTGAAAGGACGAAAAGCAAAGTCGACCTTGGCAGAATTTGAACTCAGAACATAAAGGCAGACAGTCATAATACACAAACATTTCTCAGGCACCAGGACACTCTTTACAGATACTTACATTTTTTTATGTTTTCCATGAATTTTTCACAGGTCCAGTTAGTTATTATTATTATTATTATTATTATTATTATTATTATTATTATTATTATTATTATTATTATTATTATTATTATTATTATTATTATTATTATTATTATTATGGCAGCAAGCTGGCAGAATCATTAGCATGCTGGACAGAATGCTTAGCAGCATTTTATCCATCTTCACGTTCTGAGTTCAAATTCCACCGAGGTCGACTCTGCCTTTTATCCTTTTGGGGGCTGATAACTTAAGTACCAGTGAAACACTGAGGCCGATGTAATCAACTAGTTCCCTCCCCACAAATTTCAGGCCTTGTGCCTTCAGTAGAAAGGATTATTATTATTATTATTATTATTATTATTATTAAGGCAAGAAGCTGACAGAATCAATAGTACAATGGACGAAATGCATAAAGGCATGTCTTCTGGCTCTTTACGTTCTGAATTCAAAGCTTACTGAGTTCAACTTTGCCTTTCATCCTTCCCCGGTCCATAAAATAAGATACCAGCCAAGAACTAATTGCATATATCCTCCAATCAAATTTATGCCAAACATTCTTGATTAAGAGATAATTTTGCAGAAAATGGTCACCCTTTGTCCTGCAACATATTAACAGTTACAATTTTTCAAAGGCTAAAATGATTATTAACAAAATGAATAAAATGAAATGAATAAAATCTGACCTCTTCCTTGAGAACACTTCAAATCAGGGGTTAAACTCAATCTAATGTCAGGACAGCCAACGTATGTAGACACAACCAATGTCCCTGAAATATGCATTGAAAAACTTGTATTAGAAACAGCAAAAATACTTAAAATATGACATATAAAACAAAAAAATTCAAGCTTGTACTTTTGGGCATTAAATTATTTTAGGAGAAATAATTTTCCTCTATATATTATCTTACTTGATTCTAATTGGTCATTCAACCTGTGTCAAATATCAGTTAATTCTCCCAAGTTGCACCTTTGCTGTCTTAAATATACAATGGTACATTAGACAACACAGTCATTGTTATGCATAAAAAGACAGTATATTCAGAGTTAGAATGCTTTTCATTATATGCCAATACAATGAAGGCTAACCTTGAGCTAAACAAGTCATGTAAATTAGATTACATTTTTTTCCTTTAATATAAACCAAATAAAGGCAGTGTAGAATAGTAGAATCATTAGCATAGGTGCTGGAGTGGGTGTGTGGTAAGTAGCTTGCTTACCAACCACATGGTTCCGGGTTCATTCCCACTGTGTGGCACCTTGGGCAAGTGTCTTCTACTATAGCCTCGAGCCGACCAAAGCCTTGTGAGTGGATTTGGTAGATGGAAACTGAAAGAAGCCCGTCGTATATATGTATGTGTGTGTATATGTTTTTGCGTCTGTTTGTCCCCCCAACATTGCTTGACAACCGATGCTGGTGTGTTTACGTCCTGCCTGACTGGCCCTCGTGCCGGTTGCACGTAAAAGCACCCACCACACTCTCGGAGTGGTTGGCATTAGGAAGGGCATCCAGCTGTAGAAACTCTGCCAGACCAGATTGGAGCCTGGTGCAGCCATCTGGTTCGCCAGTCCTCAGTCAAATTGTCCAACCCATGCTAGCATGGAAGGCAGACGTTAAACAATGATGATGATAAAATAAGTACCAGTTGAGCACTGGGGGTCAATGTAATTGACTTACCCCTCTGCTGAAGTTGCTGGCCTTGCACCAAAATTTGAAACCAGTTTATACCAAGTGAATTTTGGTGTATATTACAATTATAATTTTTTTGAAATATTAACTTTATATTTAGAGTGTATTTTTATAATGGCTTTTGTCAAAGGAGAAAGAATAATACAATGGCCCTTTCTCAGGGCCTCCAGATTAGTTGCAGGAAAAGAGAAAAGTAACTTCATATCAGAGGCTTTTGGTCTAGAACAACAACAACTATGTTCACCAACCAACGTATTTTAAAATTGATTGCAATAATATATAACAGGTGTCACAAAAATTGAAATAACAGACAGATGGATAGACTGAGTGTTAGATGGACAGATGGGTATATGACCAAAGGGGAGCAGATGATAGACAGGCATAGATTGCAAATAACAAATCTGTTATGTAAATGGGTGGTACGTAAAAGCACCCACTTACACACTCAGAGTGGTTGGCATTAGGAAGAGAATCCAGCTGTACAAACCATGCCAATACATTAATTCAACTATATTTCATGGTTAAAGCATGTAAAATAAAACAGTTACCTGGAGCTTTTATAGTTTGTGAACCAACTCTAGCAGCCATGCTGAGTGAGTCTTTTCCACCATCAACTGCAATACCAAGCTGCTTCATAATGTCACACATTGATTTGCAGGCATCATAGAGAGCAGCACCTTCTCCTGCCAACTTTGCAGCCCACATCCAGTTACTACTACACTTAACATCCTGCAACAAAGAAAGTAAGCAATTCAGTGTGACATAATATTTACTACTCAACATGTATTTAGACAATTCATCATTTAAACTGAAGCATTAGCAAAAAACTAATTATGTATAATTGCATTATGCTGGGCTTCAAGCATTGTGCATCATGGCAATGAATACATACATACATACATACTCACATACATACACTATGTATAATACATTTCAGTTATTTACTGAGTCATTGAACATCAAAATCTTAAGTAAATATGAATACATACAGAAATATCTTTGATACAAACCTTAAGAGCAGTAACAGAAGCAAATATCAAATTGGTCAATGATTCACCAACAGACATTCGAGCTCCGCAGCATGGATTAACAAGGCCTTTGATTGGTTGTTCACCAATTGCAGTTGCTGAACCAACCTGGAAAATAGTTTTGAATAATATTTAAACAATACTAAGGAAAATATATCTAAATCGATTACATTTCTTCAGTTTCAGAAACGAAAATATATACAAAGATTATTTTTAGAGATTGAAATTCTACTTCCATTAATCTATAATTTTTGTTTTATTTCCTTTTAGAAATTCCTATAATCTTTATCAGCATAATATATAATTTATACACCAAGAAATTTCAAATTACATCACAATCAACTTTATATATTCTCAAGTTTGTGCCTTGTGAGACCACTTGCCATTATCTCTTGCAATTACAACTGTTCATCTTCTCTTTCTCTCCTCTTCCTCAACAGGGAGCAAAAGGCTTAAAGAAAAGGGTCACATTGCAACCTAGGCATATCGCTTTTCTTCTACTGTCTAGTCTGTTTTTCTATGCAGATCCTCTACCTGCACTGTCACCTCTTCTCACAGTTCAAGCCCTCGTCCACGAGCATGAAGCTGACTCCCATCTTTGCCTCTACTCCTAACTCTGCATGCTATATGGCAACCCCCAATAGTGCATGTAGCATGAAAAAAAGCATCTAGCTCATGCTGTAAAGTGGTAGGCATTACGAAAGGCACCCAGCCTTGGAAACCATGCCAAAACAGATGTTGAAGCACAATGCAGTCCTTGGACACATCAAATCCTGTCAAACTGTCCAACCCATGCCAACATGGAACACAGATGTTAAATGATGATGACTGGATTAGATAAACTACAATTTATTTCAAGTAGTCTTAAGTTATATGAGTCTTGTCCATAACATCCCAATATCTAACCTATTTCTTCTGCCACCTTTCTTCATTACTTCTGTCCCAGCTATTCTCTATCATCAACTTGTTGTAATCCTGCTCAGAGGTTATATTTTTATGTAAAGATAGCCTCTACTTTTAAAAGTACTTATAAATTAGAAAAATATAATTCATTACCGTATCAAAATAAGAAAGAGCTGTGACTGCAACATCAGAGAGGGGTGTGTGTAAATAGCCTACACATTGTTGTTGAGCAACCAGGCCAGTCACTGACCGATCCACCTGAAAAGAATAAAAGAAGTTCTAAAAACATATGGACAGAAGTCTTCTACAAAAAGTTATTGAGAAAATATTGCAAAAATAAAGAAGTTTAAAATATCATAGGAACATTGGTTTCAAATTTGGCACAAGGTCACCCAATCTCATCAATGACATGCCCTTCCCACTCTAGGCCTGCTTCAAGTCTAGGGCATATGTAATTGCAAAAGACAATGAAAAGATCTTGGTAAACCAATCTGATAGATTGACTGACCAAATGTTTAATCAAATAACTAGTTAGTTAATTTGTTAAATGTCAACGAACTGACTAAGAATAATAAAAAAAAAAGTGAAATAAAACCAGTGCATGTGTTTATTACTGGCATAATGACCCTCCCAAAACTGTTTTGTTTTCCTTTTAGTGATATTTTTCAAAGATTTACAAAGAATGGATCATTTATTCACTGGAAACATGATAATAATTTTAGATCCAGATTTACAGAGGAGGTTTGAAATCGAAGTTTTTAAAATTGAATTCATACTATTCCAAAGAGAATTAGCAATTAAATGAAATCAAATGAAATGACAACAATCATGACAAAGCTCACTAAGAACCTGCATCTATGTCACAGTGTTTGCCATGCAAATTCTATATATTAGAAGATTAATTTGAATTACCATTTCAAATGATATAATATTGATGTGTGAGTCATAGTTTGGCAATGAAAAGTTAGATGAGAAAACAATGATGAAACCTTGTTTGTGAGATATCGTTTGCTTGCAACGGCTGGGAGTCGTAAAACCCTCTCCAAGGACTCTCTCAATGTTAATTCAACAGGAATTGACAGTGGCTTTAGGTCCAACGTAAGGTGATCAAGCTTGAAATTCTATAAAACAAAAGAAAAAGTACATATTGGTTTTACATAAATATGTGTATGAGTGTATGTGTGTGTGTGTGTATGAGTGTGTGTGTGTGTGTGTGTTACATAAATACACACAAACATATATACACCTACATATCACTCATCATTCATCATTTAACGTCCGCTCTCCATGCTGGCATGGGTTAGACAGTTTGATAGGAGTTGATGAATCAGAAAACTGCACCAGGTTCCAGTCTGATTTGGCACGGCTTTTACGGCTGGATGCCCTTCCTAAGGCCAACTGCTCCAGAAGTGTAAAGGGTGCTTTTATGTGCCACCAACATGAGTGCCATTTACATGACACCAGCAACCACTGCTACTATGATTCACAGACAGGTGCCCTTTATATGGCACCAGCAATGATCATATCTACAAAACATAGGTGCCATTTACATGGCACCGGCAGTGACCACAACAACTATGACATGTGACCTGATCAATAAGTATCCGGATTGTTGCAATAGTAATGAAGCCAAAGCCCGCTGACTGAAGATGCTTGGCATAAATTGACCTTCAACTCTGCTGTACATGCACACTAAACTTTAACATTCTAGCTCACTTCTACTATTTACAGCAATGCTTGGAAGTAACATGTGTAGGGTGTGTTTCTCGCATTGACCATGACAGAGAAAGTTGAGCAGAGAATCTGCATCAAATTTTGCCAAAAGCTTGATGATACCAGCTCAGAGGCCTATGCAAAGTTTCCAAAAAGTTTTCATTGTTCTTGACACAATCAAAGAGATTTTGTGCAACTGTTTTTTTTTGTTTTTTGTTTTTTAATTCTATTGGTCTTTTCACCAAACTGTTTAATTACAGGGACAGAAACAAACCAGCATTTGCTGTCAAATAACGATGGAGGACAAACCTAAAGACGCACACACACGCATGACAGGCAACTTCCAGTTACTGTATACCAAATCCCAAATCTACTCCCAAAACTATAGCTATAGTATAAGACACTTGCCCAAGATGACAAGCAGAAGGACTGAACCCAGAACCATGTAGTGGAAGCAAACTTCTTTCCGCACAGCCACGCTTGCACCAATACATACATACTTACATACATACATACATATATACATACATACACACATACATACATACATACATACACACACACATATATACATACATACATACATTCATACATACATACATACATACACACATTAATTCTATAACAACAAAATTAAGCACTTCTCTTCTTAATCCAGTTTGTTTGCTCAATTAATTGACTGACTGGTTGGGTGCCAATTCTGATTTCCTCAGAAACTACTGAATTTTGGAGATTCAAATATTTTATCAATCAATAATTATACTAAGTGAAGTAATTTATCTATTTTTCTATTTTGAAAATGTGCTTTTTAGTACAAAAATTTAGATAATTCCTTAGAGTGATAATTTATAAGCAAAACTAAACCAGTTAAATGGAAACTAAACACAATAAAGATATGGGTTAAATGAAGAATAAAATCACTTACACAAAACACAAAAGAAATATATTCACACACATGCCAAAACAGACAATTAGAGCCTAGTGCAGCCCTTCAGCTTGCCAGCTCCTGTCAAATTGTCTAACCCATGCCAGCATAGAAAACAGACGTTAAATGATGGTGGTGGTGGTGGTGGTGGTGACATAGTTACATAGTAACAGCATTTCTTTTAGTTATTGATGACTACAATCAATAAGTGGTACAAATATGAGCTCATATGTAAAGATAAAGTTGGTTAATTGGCAGGTACATTATTGTTACAATGCTACTTCCTCATCATTACTTTCGTATCTGAGCTGCATAACCATAAATGTCATCACTATGTGAGTCCATACGCCTTTCATCAAATACTGTATCCCCACTCTATGAAGGGGGTCTTCTTGTCTTACATGTTACTTAGTAGAGACCAAGCAAAAAAAAGCACCCAGTACACTTTGTAAAGTGACTGTTGTTGGGAAGGTCGTCCAGCCAAAGAAATCTTGCCAAATGAGGACAATGGAGACCAGCACATCCCTCAAACTGGCTGGATTTTGTCAAATGTCCAACCCAAACAAGCATGGAGCACATATCTTAAATGATGATGGTGATGGTGATTGTGGTGGTGGTGGTGGTGACGATGATGATGATGATTGGAATAACTGTTTAATGAGATGGGTTGTCTTCAGCTCAGTCTGAGGACTCAAGCTTTTCTTATGAAAAAGTAAATAAGAACCACCCACACAAAGAATGAAAAAAAAAGATGAGAGAAGAAAGAATTAAGATGATAAACTAAGGAGAGGAAAACAACTCAGATAGAAAAATGAACAACATATTAAGAAGTAACTGAAAGTAAAATACCTTTTGTGGCATAGAACCAAGAACGTGTTTTAAATCTAGATTTACTGGTAAAATATCTTTAAAACGTTTGGGATCTGAACAACCATCTGAAGTACTAGAAAAGCCATTTAACTTGATCTGAAAGAGAAACACAAAAACGTTAAGGCAGTTGCAATATTTTGTAATATGGTTTAATAAAAACAATCTATCATTTTGAAATTAAAATAACTCTTGTGTTATCAAAACAGCATTTTTTCAATTTTGCATTTTATGTTAATAATTTTAGTTTTTCAAGTAAATATATTATCATATACAATAAACCATGAACATATACAAGCAGACAATAAAACAAATTTGTTTCACTCAATTCAGAATTTAGTGAGAGGTTTTTACAATAGCTCTATATTCATTTTACATAGAAGCAAAATGACTAAGTGGCTAAAAAAAAGCATAGAACTACAAAGGTTTGTTAATTTGAATACACTACAAATATTTTATTGTTTGTGGGTAAGATAAATTATTCTATATTGCTCAGTTTATCAAGTTTTTGAAAATAGATATCATGAAAATATCACCAGCAATATACAGCTATTGTATCTAAAAAATTTATATCTCATCTGCTTCATATCATAAAACCAGAGTGAAGCATTGTATCTATCTGAGACTAAGAAAACTGACTATTTACTTTTAATTTTCAGTTGTGCAAGTCCCACATAATCCCAGGCTTATTTTATCGATGCATATTTATCTCATCTTCAAGAAAAGTAATCTGACAAAGCACACCAGCTGTCAACCTAAAAGTCTTTTAATGTCCAAATGATTTTGCTTTTTAAGTCAGTCAGAAGAATAGTGGCAACTCTCATGTCATCATTGTTTAACGTCTGCTTTCCATGCTGGCATGGGTTGGACGATTTGACTGAGGACTGGTGGACCAGGTGGCTGCACCAGGCTCCAATCTGATTTGGCAGAGTTTCTACAGCTGGATGCCCTTCCTAATGCCAACCACTCCGAGAGTGTAGTGGGTGCTTTTACGTGCCACTGGCACGAAGGCCAGTCAGGAGGTACTGGCAACAGCCATGCTCGAAATGGTGTATTTTACGTGCCACCCGCACAAGAGCCAGTCCAGGGGCACTGGCAACGATCTCGCTCGAATGTCTTTTCACGTGCCAGGAAGGCGACGTTGGTAACGTTCACGCTCAAATGGTGCTATTTACATGCCATTGCAATTCTGTGGGGAAAAGAGTAAGCAAAATGATTAGTGTTGGCTTTGGAAGTTGAGGAAGAACAGGAGCGACAAATGAAAACAAGGGTATTGGGTGGGTTGAAGTGAAGTAGAGAAAGTTAACAGCTAGCTTAAAGTGGTAAAAACTATTATAGAAGAGATAAGAAGAAGAAACAGCATATCTGTGAACTCGTGGCTGTAATGTGTTGGCAAGTGAATCTTTGCCAATAACTTGAATGGCTTTCTTTTTTTATGATGTCTTTGCATAGCAACAGTACCATACTAGATATGTGAGCAATACTCCAATATGGGTTGAGCTTTGAAGAGAATCAGCAACTGATTAGAGCTGACATATTTTCTGACTCTGAATAGGAGGCTTCATCTTTAAGATACAAATCTAGCAATGTTGTAGATATGAGATTGACATGAGAGCCATCAAAGATTGTAGTAACTTATGGGTTTTCATTGTGTCCTGTTCATATGTGAAGTGAGTGTATACAAAACTGTATTTTGACACCGAGAGCTACTGCATTTTGTGCTTTTAAAGGAAACTGACTTTCATGTCCCTAACAGCTCTATAATCTGTTGCAGATGTATAGTATTTCCAACATATATAATAACAATACTATGAGTTAGGCTTCTACAGTTCCATTGGATTATTTTATTGGCTTTATTCCTAGTTTGATGTAGGTTCTTTGACAACATGGAGTGAAAAGACATCTTATTCTCACTTTAGAAAGTAGAGTTTACTCTTCTTGTATCTATAGCCTCAGTAATTTTGTGTGTTTAGCTTTGTTTTTTTTTTTTTTCATTGATAAGTAATATTAATTCATCTGTACTTTAAAACTTACCAGAATTTGAAGTAGACTTTGTTAATAATCAAGATACAGTGACTAAATACTTCAACAGTGTTTGAACAAATCTATTTGTTGGACTTGGGCAACTAAAACGTAATAGTAAATAGTCAAAATTTTTCTAACTTTCAAACAGATACAGAGCTTAGCTCTGATTTCATGATGTGAAGAAGGTAAGATATAAGCCTTCTTTCAGGTAAAAATGCCTGTTTATTCTTGGTTTCATGATGCTTTGATAAGTATAAAAATTGTGGTAAAGCTAAGATAAGTGAGGGTGAAGGCCTTTGGGAATTTTATGACATCAAATTGAGAAAGTGTTTTAAATATTATTCTTTTTGCTTCAACAGCAGCTGTAGTTAGGCTTCAGATGTTTTAAGTGATAGGATGAAACTGGTTTCTTTCTACTGACATATGAAGTACATAGAGTAATTGAGATCGTAACTGAGAGATGCCACTCACTCAAACAATAACAGAAAAGATATTCCCAAACCTTTCCATCTCCAGTGACTCTGCCAACAAAACTGACAGGACATCGTTCCCGTTGACTTATTTTTTCTAGGAGCTGATGATCCTTTGGCATTAATAATAAAGCATTGGACTCTTGATATTCAGCTCCCCAAAGTTCCAAAGCACTGATGGTGGGGTCAGCCAAAATGAAATTATCAGCAAAGATTTCGGCACCAGCTGGTTCAACTAATTCTTTCAATACATTTCCTAAGTGGAAAGAAAAAAACAATAACAATTTCAAATAACCTCTAGAAAACCTAATAACTTATAATTAATAAGCAGTGTTAATTCTAGAATATTAAAAATATTTATATAGAATAATGCATAGAATAATGGCTATGTGGTTAAGAAGTTCACTTCTTAACTATGTGGTTTCAGTTTTAGTCCCACTGCATGGTACCTCAAACACAAGTGTTCAACTATAGCCCTGGGCCAAATATAGCCTTGTGAGTGGAATTGAAATAGCACCATTTGAGTGTGATCGTTACCAGTGTCGCCTTACCAGCACTTGTGCCGGTGGCACGTGAAAAGACATTCGAGCGAGGTCGTTGCCAGTGCTGCTGGACTGGCTCCTGTGCAAGTGGCACGTAAAAAACACCATTTTGAGTGTGGCTGTTGCCAGTACCCACTGACTGGCCCTCGTGCTGGTGGCACGTAAAAGCACCCACTACACTCTCAGAGTGGTTGGCGTTAGGAAGGGCATCCAGCTGTAGAAACTCTGGTAGATCAGATTGGAGCTTGGTGCAGCTTTCTGGTTCGCCAGTCCTCAGTCAAATCATCCAACCCATGCTAGCATGGAAGGCGGACGTTAAACGATGATGATGATGATGAAACTGGAAAAAGTCTCTCTTTTTTGTGGGGGGGGGGGGGGGGGCGTGTGTATGTCTTCTTGTCTTATCATCATAGGATAGTTATAAATGGCACATCACTGTCATTCAAACAAAGTCCCTCGTTTTCATTCTTCCATAGAAACATGACCACCTCCAGGGGAATGAGAGTTAGTGACTGGAAGAACATTCAGTCATAGCAAAATCAATACATCAATGAATTCCAATTGGCCCGGGCAAGCATGGAAAAGTTGACATTACCCATCAGCATTTAAACCAACAATATTTGGCCCAAATATTCTACCTGTATTATATTCAAAACAAAACAGATCTGGCCTCTCGCACCAGCCCTACAATGTTATTCTAAGAATAAACAATCACATTGCAGAATTCGCAAAGCTACAAAAAAATGCAAGATTAATTCAAAACAATGACAGAATAATTTGAAGTGTTAAAATGGTGATGATGATGACGAATAACAAAACTTTTAATTAAGTTAAATAGTAATTAAATATGGAGTGTTATTTACTATTTTATTTAATTAATAAACCAAAATAATATTATTTACCATTTCCACCAGCTCCTTGGTCATGAATACTGAGGATTGGGTTCCCTTCCTTCAATTCTATACATGAACGTATTAATCGGTTCAACTTCTGTTCCATTTCAGCATCTCCTCTTTGAACAGCATTAAAATCCAAATCAGATTTGTTGTCACCTTGAACTTCAACAGAAGATGCTGCACCACCCCCAACACCGATACGATAAACAGGGCCACCAATTTTTACCACTTCCATCCCTGTAAGAAAAATTCAGAAAAGGTAAAATTATAAAATACTCAAATTAATTTTGGCCAGTTAAATTGAGTCAATTTTGTTCAAGCAGATGATTGTTTTTTTTTAAATTTTGTCAACAAAATGCTGACTAAAAGCATATAGAAACCATGTTAAATTATACTAACAAGGTAGGAAGGATGTCCACTTTAGTCGATTGTCAAAGTTAACTAATGATAGAGTTTGATTTGATGCCATGTAAAAAGTACCCAGTCCACACTGTAAAGTGGTTGGTGTTTGGATGGAAATCCAGCTGTAAAAACCTTGCCAAAACTCACCTTGCCTGTGCTTATGTCACGTAAAAAGCACTCAGTCCACTCTGTTGGGTGGCTGGTGTTAGGAAGGGCATCCAGTCATAAAATCCCTGCCAAAACAGACACAGAAGTCTGGTACAAGCTCCAGCCTGGTCAACTCCTGTCAAACCGTTCAAACCATGCAAGCATGGAAAGCAGACATTAAACAGTGATGACATTGGTAATATACACATTATATGCTGAACATGATAACCATTAAACAAAGTTACGGAAAATAAAGCAAACATTAAAAAAATCAAAACACCAGTGTCCCAGGATGCCATGAGCCAATTGGATGAATGTGTTAAACACACTGTTGTCTCTAAAAGGGAGAAGTTATTCTCTCAAAACATACACTACAGTACTTAGCATATTTTGCATCTGAACCTGCCTAGAATGTGTTAAAAATAAATAAACAGATATTCATACCACTACAAACATATAACAATATAAAACCTTTTATATTGTTATATTAATATTTGTAATATCAAATATTGTAATATTAAATAATATTTGTGGCTTCCAAGCCGGTGGTGCGTAAAAAAGCACCATTTGAGTGTGATCGTTACCAGCGTCGCCTTACTGGCACTTGTGCCGGTGGCATGTGAACAAAACACTCGAGCGAGGTCGTTGCCACCACCGCTGGACTGACTCCTGTGCAGGTAGCACATAAAAACACCATTTGAGTGTGGCCGTTGCCAGTACCACCAGACTGGCCCTCGTAAAAGCACCCACTACACTCTCGGAATGGTTGGCGTTAGGAAGGGCATCCAGCTGTAGAAACTCTGCCAGATCAGATTGGAGCCTGGTGCAGCTATCTGGTTTGCCAGGCTCAGTCAAATCGTCCAACCCATGCTAGCATGGAAAGCAGAAGTTAAATGATGACGATGATGATGATTGCAATATGAAATAATTTTATACATTTTATTAGAATTATTTATTACAGTATGTTCTTTTAATAGAAGCTAAGGTCTAGCAGAATGTAGTAACATAGGTCTAATATGTAGGACAAAAAGAAGAAACAACCACGAATTTCCCCTTCTATGGAAAGCTAATAAATACAAAAAAGTCATGAATTTAGATAAGTTTGTATACCTTAGGGAGAAGAATTTGGTGATTTGGGACTGTCCAAGCAGATGATTGTTTTTTGATTTTGTCAACAAAATGCTGACTAAAAGCACAGAGAAACCCTGATAACCGTTCAGCATCCAAAGCAGCCACATCCAGAGAGAAACGAACAGTCGAGAAATTTATTTACTCTGTGACATAAGATTAGTCCTAAAATGTTAAATTCCTCTCTTCCCCAACACTGAACAAACTAATCCAGACTCATGAACTTTACTGCTTTTGATAACACAGGCTACCACCCGTTTCCTAGTCTCTAATTTTTTTAGTTCAAGTGAAATAGAGTAAAATATCATTCTTTTTTGGAATTGTGAATATCAAAGCAGATAAAGTTATCAAGAATAGCATGTAAATCATCATCATCGTTTAACGTCTGCTTTCCATGCTAGCATGGGTTGGACGATTTTACTGAGGACTGGCAAGCCAGAAGGCTGCACCAGGCTCCAATCAGATCTGGCAGAGTTTCTATGGCTGGATGCCCTTCCTAATGCCAACCACTCCGAGAGTATAGTGGGTGCTTTTATGTGCCACCGGCACGAGGGCCAGTTACATGGTACTGGCAACAGCCACGCTCAAAATGGTGTATTTTACGTGCCACTTGCACAGGGGCCAGTCCAGCGGCACTGGCAATGACCTCGCTCAAATGATTTTCTAACGTGCCACCAGCACAAGTGCCAGAAGGCAACGCTGGTAACGGTCACGCTCAAATGGTGCTATTTACAGGCCACTAGCACGGAAGCCAGACAGCTGCTCTGGCAATGAACATGCTAGGACAGTGCTGTCAGTGCTCCACTGGTGCAGGTGCCAGTCATCGAATATGGTTCAATTACGATTTCGATTTCACTTGCCCCAACAGGTCTTTGCAAGCAGAGTTTAGTGTCCAATGAAGGAGAGGTTGGCATGAGTTTAAAACACCCTATGATTAGAAAATGCCAAAGCCTATGCATGGGATATGAACCCACATCTCTTGTAAATATGACAGACAAGTCCTATGGCAGCTGTCAACTATTTTGACCCAAAGGGATTTTTAACCCAATATTTACATGCTATTTTTTTATAATTTTATCTCCTTTGAGATCTACCATTCCAAATAAGAATCATTTCACATTCTCTCAAAGCTTATAAATTCTTATGACATCAACAGAGCCAAATTTATTCAAAAGGATAGAAAAAAACATTTTCACCTTCTTCTGCAACTTGTTTTTTTATATGCATATCTTCCAGCATTCCAATTCCAGCACTAAACATTATTGGTTTTACATACTCTTTCCATTCTCCATTTGGTAAGCAAAGACCGAAAGAACGAGCAAAACCAGCAAGAACTGGTTCTCCAAATTTGTTGCCATAGTCTGAGGCACCATTACTTGCTTCAATAGCAACATCCACAGCAGAAGCAAACTTTACAGGACCATCAAATTTTTTTTCTTCTTCCCATGGCTGAACATAACCTAAAAAAAATAAAGGAAAAATAAATGAAATACAACAGAACTCAAAGAATAAAAAACAATTTTTTAAGCATAAAAAAAAAACAAGTAGCAATAATTTAACTCTTAACCTACCAGTATTCAAACATCGCACAAGGTAATTTCTTTCCACTACTATGCTATTTGGACTACAAATAATAATCATTTTCTATAATTTAAAAATTACCCTTTCTTATAAATTTATATATTCCTAAACACAAAATTGATCAAATACATATAACACAATTGAATTTTGAGAGAAACTTCACTTGGATTTAAAAAAGATAAACATTTTTCCATCTTGATAATAAAGCTGAGGATATTTAATATTATAAATTGCATGAATATAAAATTATTCAAGTAATAAAAAGGGGAAAAAAGCAATGTTGATAAACCTTTTCCTGGACATCAGTTTGTCTTACCAGAAATAAATATAAAATACAAACCATAAGAAAGAAATTATAATTCAAACACATAAATCAAAAACATTTAATTTACAGAAAAAAAAAAGGAAGTTGTTTTTTCAGTAAAATATTGTGCAATAACAAAATTGAGAAACTAAATGATTTTGATGAAGCTGTGAATACTTCAGGGCCTAAACACTTTCAAAAAATTGAGAATCCTTAAAAGCACCAAAAAAATCAGGGAGTGAACTGTTAAACCAAACAATGAATTGTGTCTAAAACTTAGATTGAGCATAAATTTTAGGTACATCTGATAAGAATTATTTTTATCAATATTAAACAAACAAAATTAATAAAAACAACAAATGAAATTATTATTCTCCTTACCAGGTATATTAAGATTTCCAAAACTGTAACCAGCTGTGCCTGCTACAACATGTGCACCTCGTCCAGTACAATGAACATCTCGAATTCTACCACCAGTACCTGTAGTGGCCCCAGGAAAAGGAGCAACTCCTATCAAGAGAGTTAAAACAATAATTAACAGAAGCAAACTTACTTTGATGTTCATTATATTAGGATGGGGACGGTGGCGAGCTGGCAGAATCGTTAGCACGCCGGGCAAAATACTTAGTGGTATTTCGTCTGCCACTACGTTCTGAGTTCAAATTCCGCTGAGGTCGACTTTGCCTGTCATCCTTTCGGGGTCGATAAATTAAGTACAAGTTATGCACTGGGGGGTCATTGTAATCGACTTAATCCCTTTGCCTGTCCTTGTTTGTCCCCTCTATGTTTAGCCCCTTGTGGGCAATAAAGAAATAAGAATTCTGTGCCTGCTCAAGGACGCAATACAATATGGACTTCTTTCCCTTTCTGCCTACCAAAATACATTCACAAGGCTTTGGTGAATCCAAAGCTATATTAGAAGACACTTGGGAAGCAAAATTCTTAATATGTCTAATGCAAAAAAAAAAAAAAAACATGATAAAACAATGACGAAAAATTCTCACTTGCTTGAATGAATCTTGGGACACTTCCTTGTAGAGCTTTAAACTTGCAATCACCTCATAAGTGTAAGGTTTAACTTTGCACATTGCTCTCAATTGGAAAGTCCTAATGATTTTACCATTAATTCTCTGACACGGTCAAAACATGTTCAACTGTTAAGAAACATAACATTGATCCATTGATTGGAAAGGTGCTACTGACAGAAGTACTCTCTGACCACCTTGTCCCACAGGGAGATGTGATATAATCTCAATAAGCCATTTATTTCAAGCTCCTGATCTGAAACCTAAAATGTTGTTGTTGTTGTTGGCACTCCGTCGCTTACGACGTCAAGGGTTCCAGTTGATCCAATCAACGGAACAGCCTGCTCGTGAAATTAACGTGCAAGTGGCTGAGCACTCCACAGACACGTGTACCCTTAACGTAGATCTCAGGGATATTCAGCGTGACACAGTGTGACAAGGCTGACCCTTTGAATTACAGGCACAACAGAAACAGGAAGTAAAAGTGAGAGAAAGTTGTGGTGAAAGAGTACAGCAGGGTTCACCATCATCCCCTGCCGGAGCCTTGTAGAGCTTTAGGTGTTTTCGCTCAATAAACACTCACAACGCCCGGTCTGGGAATCGAAACCACGATCCTATGACCGCGAGTCCGCTGCCCTAACCACTGGGCCTAACCTAAAATAACACTGACAAAAACTGAAACCCTTAAACTTCTGGACATGCCATCCTTTCTCTTTAACAAATACAATTAATCGTTCAGCAATGAGAATAAAATAAGTTATGAAACAGTAGATCATGGAGACATACCAAATTATCACTCTCCTACAATGGCAACAAACTATCCTAACACATCAAAAAGAACAAAAAACCATATTTGTTTGATTATAACATGTCTTAATGATAAATTTCCTTCCCTTATATTTTCTTATATATGTGAATCGATAAATTAAGTACCAGTTGCGTACTGAGGTCAATCTAATCAACTGGTCCCCTCCCTCAAAATTTTGGGTCTTGTGCCTAGAGTAGAAAAGAATATATCATATATTAAGAGAGATGACAGAATCGTTAGCACACCGGGCAAAATGCTTAACGGTATTTCATCCGTCTTTATGTTTTGAGTTTAAATTCCTTTGAGGTCAACTTTGCCTTTCAAGGTCAATATAATAAGTACCAGTTGAGCCCTGGGATTGATGCAATTAACTTATCTGCTCCCCTGAAATTGCTGGCCTTGTGCCAAAATTTGAAACCAATATATATTAATACATACCTGTAGGGAAATTATGAGTCTCTGCAGTAAAAATAATATGTCTCTTCTGTTTTTCTTTTACCACAAAAGGACTAGCTTTGGAACTGTCTTCAGGTAACAAGACACTTACTTCAAAACCATCAATAGCACTGAAACAATCAGAATATAATTAATAACTGAAAAAACACATAGGTCCAAAAAGCAAATTTTTCTCTAGAATTTGGAAATCAACCAAAATACAGTTATATAAATCATCTTAAAAGATAATACCTTTCTTGGGGTATAAAAATAAGAATACTAAGCAATAATATAACACATAGACAGGGAGGGAATTCCAAGGGTCGGTCCTTCTGGGAAAGAAGGGCTGGAAAAGTGGCAAGTGTGGATCCTTGAGAACATAACAGGGTGACAAGGAGGAATGGGTCTGGATGGAAGGAAAATACAATTAGCTAGCATAAAGGGGCAGAGATCATTGTAGTAGCTTAGAAAAATAGAGCAAGAAGATGGCATATCTATGAGCTCCATAGTTGGGAGTGATTCTATGCTGATCGGTCAGGTGGTTCGTTTTTGGAAGGTGTAATTTAAGATGTTGGTATCCCTCTCTCTCTTTCGGAGAGGCACAAGCACATACATAGACATATACACACGCGGCAGTAACTTCCGCCTACCAAATTCAATCACAAAGCTTCGGTCGGCCAGGGACTATAGCAGAAGACACCTGCCCAAGGTGCTACGTGGTGGGACTGAACCCGAAACCATGTGGTTGGGAGGCAAGCTTCCTAACCATACAGCCATGCCCACGCCCGTGAAGAAATAACACAGTCTCCGGTGTGGCAGTAATATTCCATTGTGAGTATTACTTGGTGCAAATGCTAAGATGTCAGTAGAAGGTTGGGAATACAACATCATCCTCATCATCATCATTTAACATCCATGTTCTATGCTGGCATAGGTTGGTTGGTTTGAGAGGATCCAATGAGCCCAACAACTGCTTTATGCTCCAATGTTTGCTTTGGTGTGGTTTCTATAACTGGATGCCCTTCCTAACAACAACCACTTTAGAGTTTTTTTCTTGTTGCAAGCACTAGTGAGATCCCTATGCAGTTTGCAAGACTACAAACCCTGTGGAAGGCAACTTTATGCTTGGAGATGAGGATAGAGGGAGGTAAATATTTTTCAAAACAGAAATATCATGCAAATTTTATTCATACTACAATGGAATAAAAGATTGCAGTTTCTGCAGCAAGAATATCAAGGTGAGTCCAACAAAAATTACTTACAATATATTTTTAAGACTTTTAAGCAATGCAGGTGAGAAATCAGGTAAAATATGTAAGGTGATGTCAATAAATAAAAATGAAGACATGATACTATATCATCTTACGCATGAGGGTTAACCACAGAACAATAATTGAACACAGGAAAAAAACATGGAGGTGAAAACATCCAACTGTAGCAGCAGTAGTATGTAAATAATTATAATTCAATAACATAGATACCAATTTCTGAGCAATTAAGCAATTAGATAAAGCGCATTCTTCTTCTTTTTGTTGCCATTGTCATCATTTTATATCCATTTCTCATTTAACAAGATGGCCAGGTTTCACACTTGTCTCTCCACTTACCTCTGGACTTTATCATAGCTGCTTGTCAAAATCCTTCATCACTTGATGTACTAAGCACCAGAAAAAACTTCCAATATTCCTTGATGCTGTGTATGTAATTGCTGACTGTGGAGGCGCAATGGCCCAGTGGTTAGGGCAGCGGACTCACGGTTGTAGGATCACGGTTTCCATTCCCAGACCCGGCGTTGTGAGTGTTTATTAAGCGAAAACACCTAAAGCGCCACAAGGCTCCGGCAGGGGGTGGTGGCGAATCCTGCTGTACTCTTACACCACAACTTTCTCTCACTCTTACTTCCTGTTTCTGTAGTGCCTGTAATTCAAAGGGTCAGCCTTGACACACTGTGTCACGCTGAATATCCCCGAGAACTACATTAAGGATACACGTGTCTGTGGAGTGCTCAGCCACTTGCACGTTAATTTCACGAGCAGGCTGTTCGGTTGATCGGATCAACTGGAACCCTCGACGTCGTAAGCGACGGAGTGCCAACAACAACAACAACAATTGCTGACTATTTCAGTCCACCTAAATCCATTCTCACCTCATACAATATTAATAGCCTCCCGTCACAAAATGTTAAATCCTGAAAATATGCCAATGTTCAATCCATGTAGAAAATCATCGTCGTCGCCGTCGTCGCCGCCGCCGCCGCCGTCGTCGTCGTCATCGTCATCGTCATCGTCATCGTCATCATCATCATCATCGTCGGGCAGGAGCTCGCAAGCTGGAGAGCTGCACCAGACTCCGTTGTCTGTGAAAATGGGAACAAAACGAGAGCAAAGAGAACTATGCATCAACTTACCTGCTATTGTCACTGAATTTAATGACACTATTGTTGTTGCTGAAATCTTGGGTGTCCATAACCATACGAAACAAAGATTTAGTTTGAATTTCTCCATCCAATATCATGATCCCTTTGAAGAACCAATGCCGACTATGTTCACTTCAAAAAGACAAACATCAATCCTGAATGTAATTAATAAATTACACAAAAGTAATAATTTTTTTAGCTATATCACAATGGTCTTACTTAGAAGACAGGAAATAAAGAGTTGTAGTGTTTGTGGTAAAACCTGCTTTTTTTTTTTTATCATGCTATGGATAAACCCAACGAACAAAAATCAAAATTTTGTTGGGGAAATTTGATAAAACATAGTCATGATGCTTATCCTTATGCAGCTCAGATATGAAGATGATGAAGATGATAATAATAATATTGTCATCATACAAATATGGAACACTGCCAAGTATTACCAAAGTTTTTACAATAATATTAAGTGTAGGCGCCGGCATGGCTGCGTGGTAAGAAGCTTGCCTACCAACCACATGGTTCCAAGTTCAGTCCCATTGCGTCGCACCATGGGCAAGTGTCTTCTACTATAGCCTCAGGCCGACCAAAGCCTTGTGAGTGGATTTGGTAAACGGAAACTGAAAGAAGCCCGTCATATATACATATATATATATATATGTATACGTTTGTGTATCTGTGTTTGTCCCCACCAACATCGCTTGACAATCGATGTGTGTTTACATCCCCATAACTTAGCAGTTCGGCAAAAGTGACCGATAGAATAAGTACTGGGTTTACACAGAATAAGTCCTGAGGTCGATTTCTTCAACTAAAGGCAGTGCTCCAGCATGGCTGCAGACAAATGACTGAAACAAGTAAAAGAAAGAAAGAATAAAAGAACATAAGGCTAATGTATTGGGTTGTTCGGAAAGTTTGTGCCAATTTATAGTAGCATACCTTTCGACTTATTTGCCATGAAACCACTTCAATTCTGGGAAGAGGGTATTTTCAAGTTAAAGGAAAGATGGAGACGCACTGTGCAACAAAATGGTTCATATTTGGTTGATTAAAAATGTAATGGCAAGTATTTATTGACCTTTTTCTTCCCTTTAAAAATCGGCACGGACTTTCCGGACAACCCAATATTTTCCTTACAGCATAAACCTGTTTTTCATGTAGATGGTAGGTAACTTTAGTGATTTGTATTTTTTTGAATAAACTAAACTTACCTGTTTGACTGAGCCAAGTCAAAACATTCAACACTGGTTGGATTCCGCTGGATTTTCTCTTGGAACAGTTTAGTATAATATTCTAGGTCCCATTGATCAAAAGCTAGGCCTGAAAAGATTTTATAATTTTTAACTCAGTAGATATACATGGTGAAGGTGCATGGCTCAGTGGTTAGAGCGTCAAGCTTACAATCGTGAGATTGTGAGTTCAAATCCCGGACCGGGCTGCATGTTGTGTTCTTGAGCAAGACACTTTATTTCACGTTGCTCCAGTTCACTCAGCTGTAGAAATGAATTGCGACGTCACAGGTGTCAAGCTGTATCGGCCCCTTTGCCTTTCCCTTGGATAACACTGGTGGCTTGGAGAGGGGAGGCCGGTATGCATGGGCGACTACTGGTCTTCCATAAAAAAACAACCTTGCCTGGACTTGTACCTGGGAGGGTAACTTTCTAGGTGCAATCCCATGGTCTGTCATGACCGGAGTGGGGGTCTCAGATATACATGACATCAATACATACTTAACAGAATAACTATGTTTTCTTGCAGAGACCAAAAAAATATATGAACTCATATATCCCAGGCTGTGGATCATTCAATACCAGGCTGGACAGAAAGAATAAATTTTTAAATTTTATTTCTAATTCATTGAATTATATTATATACATTACAATGTAATAACTTTATCTATTATAGGCACAAGGCCTGAAATTTGGGGAGATGGGGGCTAGTCGATTACATTGACCCAAGCACTTGACTGGTACTTATTTCGTTGACTCCAAAAGCTCCAAAAAGAGGAAAGGCAAAGTTGACCTCAGCAGAATTTGAACTCAAAACATGACAGATAAAATACGACTAAGCATTTCGCCCTGGCATGCTAACGACTCTGCCAGCTCACCACTCTTACATTGCAATGTAATTACAGAAGAAATCATCATCATCATCGTTTAATGTCCGCTTTCTATGCTGGCATGGGTTGGACGGTTTGACTGAGGTCTGGCAAGCCAGTAGGCTGCACCAGGCTCAAATCTGATCTGGCGAGGTTTCTACAGCTGGATGACCTTCCTAACACCAACCACTCCAAGGGTGTAGTAGGTGCTTTTTATGTGCCACCGGCACAGGAGCCAGTCAGAAAGCACCCATTACACTCTTGGAGTGTTTGGCATTAGGAAGGGCATCCAGCCATAGAAACTATGCCAATTCAGACTGGAACCTGGTGCAGCTCTCCAGCTTACCAGTTTCAGTCAAACTGTCCAACCCATGCCAGCATGGAAAGCAGACGTTAAATGATGATGATGATGAAGTAGACTCTTTTTGTAACACACCTAAATTCTAATCAAAACTAAAGAAATAACAAGAATAACTTACCAAGATCTGCATTAGCTTTTTCTAAGGCTTTCTGACCCTCTTTAAGAACATCAATTTCATACACAGCTTCAGTTTTAACTTTTAGTTCAAATGTTTCCAATGGTTTCAGGTATCGACACTGTGTCATTTTGTCATGAAGCAATGCAACCAGTTTTTCTTCCTCTTCTTTAGAAAATGTTTCATTAGAGTTGGCTTTCAGCAAATATGCCACGGACACCTCAATCCGATCAATATTTTGAAGGCCAACAGATCGACAAATAGAAACAGCATTTGTTGAAAAGGGTGTAGAAAAGTTTAACCTGAGAACAGAAGGATTAATATTTTAAGAGAGATTTTTTAATTATATATAATCTTTTAATATTTTTTTAATTATACATTCGTTTGATTATATATAATTAAAGAATATTATATATAATTCACAAATATATATATTTAATTATATATCTCCACCTTAGAGAGGGTGGGGAAGCTTTCTGCTGTAGGGGGAGGGGCACTGGTACATTTAGACCAGTCCAAAGCATTTGATAGGGTCAACCATCAGTACTTGGCAGTGGTCCTCGAGAAGGCTGGCCTGGGTCCGACCTTCCACGGTTGGATTGCTGTTTTGTACAGCAACATCAAGTCTGTCATTAAAGCGAATGGTTTCTTTTCGAAACCATTCAGGATCGAACGCTCAATGCGTCAGATGTGTCCTCATCTCCGCTTTTGTATGTGTTGGCTCTTGAGCCATTGCTGTGAAAGTTGGAGGCACTAGGGGGCACACCGAATGATCTGTGGTGTGGAAGAGGAGCTATGGTGTATGCAGATGACATCTCCATCATCGTGGTGGATGAAGGCCAGCTTCCAGTGGTGGAAGAGGCTGTCAAAAGTTACGAGGCAGTGGCAGGAGCAAAGGTTAACAAGGACAAGTCGGTCGGTTTGCAACTCGGCACCTGAAAGGGCAAGCCGATGGCGTCCAATAACGTTGTGGGGCATTGGACAGAAGGTCCTGTTAAGCTGCTTGGAGTCTGGTTTGGCCCAGACCTCCAGATAGAGAAAAATTGGAGTGAGGTGATCAGCAAGGTGACTGCTCTAACCCAGACCTGGTCTGGGTGGGCGTTATCCTTGCTTGGAAAGATGGAGGTGGTGCAGATGTTTATAGCATTGGTTATCTCTGACCGTCGTAACTTGCCCTAATTTGTGGCTGAAGAAGTTGGAAAGAATCCTTTTTCGCTTTTAGTGGAAGCAAGGAAAGCCACTTGTGAAGCACTCTGTCTGCTGCCAGAAACCGCTAAAGGGTGGGCTAGGGATGCCTTGGCTGAAGATGCAGAAACTCGTGTTAAGGTTGAGGCACCTCTGCTTTTACAAGGATGGAGAGCCAGTGTGGTCACCGCACGTCCGGTTCTACCTTCCGCAGTTAACGTCTTTAACGGACATTGGTACATGGATCAAGCAGAAACCTAGGCTGGGGGACTGGCAATTGGAGTGCCGACAGGCACGTCAGCTACTCTCTCGGGTGGGCAATACCAGCAACAGGAGTTCCACCACGGATTTTTATAGCGGGTTGGTTGAAGTTATGTCCGAAGACACTCTGGGGGAGACCCTGGGCTACGATGATAATCAGTTGACCACCTTGTTCAGGAGAGCTTTCGGGCCGGGGTATCTGGACAATTACCAGAAATCCCTGGCTTGGCAGTGCTTCCGTGCAGCGTTACCTGTTTGTGATAAACTGCCAGAGCATGGAAGTGCTGTCTCGCTGACATGTCCGAGGTGCGGGGAGGACAGGGAAACCGTCTTGCACGCATTCGTGGAATGTCCGGAATTAACAGGACTGATAGTTTTCACAGAACAACTGTTGTCATCAATGGGAAGAGTGCAGCTATCGGCTGAATCTATCATCGAGATTGTGCCGCCTCCTTCCCTCAACAGGGAGAGGAAGGCTTGCTTTTCCTGCGTAGTAGCCATACTGAAAGAAACAGTATGGAAGACGTGTGTGAGAGGAATAGCGATAGGTACCTTTGTATCTGGCCAGGGGTTGGTTAATTTTTTTAGTTACCACCTCAGCAGTAAGATCAGGCTGGAGAAGAGGTACCTGCCACGAGAAAGATTCAAGAAAAGATGGAAGCCTATGGCAAGAAAGCTGGGAGCGATTGGCACCAGGTAAGTAGAAGTCTGAAAGAAAGCAAGGGGTCTATTCTGATGGTTAGATGCCTTTCCTTCAGGGAATCCATTGCAAGTCGCAATGAGGATTATGTCTGTAAAATTGTAATTTGTAATATGGAATTTTTAATTGTATTAATCTATCATCATAAATTTTTAATTGATTAGCAGCTACTTCACCTTTTAATGTTTGTCTGTCTTTGTTCGTACCCTCTTTGTAATGCCTTCATGCCAAATTTTATGAAATAAAGTAGCTTGGGCAACTGTCTTCTACTATAGCCTCGGGCTGACCAAAGCCTTGTGAGTGGATTTGGTAGACAGAAACTGAAAGAAGCCTGTCGTGTGTGTGTACATGCGTGCATGTGTGCGTGCGTGAGTGTGTGGGTTTCTGTGTTGGTCTCCGCAACCATCGCTTGACAACCGATGCTGGTGTGTTTACATCCCCATAACTTAGTGTTTCAGCAAAAGAGACCGATAGAATAAGTACTAGGCTTACAAAGAATAAGTCCTGGGGTTAATTTGCTCAACTGACGGTGGTGCTCCAGCATGGCTGCAGTTAAATGACTGAAACAAGTAAAAGAATAAAAGAATAAGTAATTTTAGCCGAATCAACTTAAAACAGTAAATTTACCTGGGTCCAATTTCCACAAAAAGACAATTCTCTGCATGTTCTCCAAAAAAAGATGTTTTCTTCAGACTTTTTTGACAAAATGGTTTACTTAGAATCCAAGTCAGTTTCTCTTCATCTTTCAGAGAAAATTCTAAAAGAACGAGACGTAAAAATTTTTTTAAAAATGCAACATTTCAATATTTATTGATTTTAAATGAAGCCCAATGGCTTTACAGATAAGTAACTGCACCAGTGAATATACACCACAAATATTAATGTGTAAATCTAAGGAACATATACATTGATCTACTTGTCTCACACTAGATAATAAAAGACGTGGAAAATATTGATGCAGTATGTTAATATTTTTAAACACCTTGAGGTGGTGAGCTGGCAGAATCATTAGCATGCTGGGCAAAATGCTTAGCGGCATTTTGTCCATATCTTTACATTCTGAGTTCAAATTCTTGCCTTTCATCTTTTCGGGTTCAATAAAATGAGCACCTGTTGAGCACTGGGGTTGACTTAACTCCTCCCCCAAACTTCTCACCTTGTGCCAAAATTTGAAATCAATATTTTTAGATATTTTATTTTTAAATGTCACCTTTTTCTATAACAAGGGGAAAAAATGTAAAACAGTAGAAAAATTAGCATAAACTAAGGACTTTGCTCTATCAAAACAAAAGGCAGGAATAAGGCCATATCTCAGGATGTTGGGCCTTACATGGGAGTTAAAAAATTATCAACAAAGGTCATGTTGTGTTGCACAGCAACCTAAGCTTGCATACAAAAAAGCTCTGGTTAAAGGATTGATGATAATTTATTATAGAAAAGAAAACATGTGTTTTTATAAATAAATATTTAAATATAGAACCAACCTTTTTCCTGACAAGATACATAGTAGCAGATTTCTGTCTCCAAATCTGTAAGTTTCGGAACTGATGCTTTTAGTTTCGCCAAACAAGCCTGCTGGCTATAAGCACTTAATGCATCATGTTGATAATAACAAATGATTGCCATGACTTCATGAAATAAGAAAAGTAAAATAGCTTTAATGGTTGGTAAAAAATATGCAACGCAATAACGGATATATCGTATTATGACTCTACGAAAGCTATGACATGAAGTGAGTGATGAACAAGGAGGGAAGTGCAACTGATAAGAAATACCTATAGGGAGAAGAGGTCAGGCAGCAGAGATAGAAGTGGTTCAGAAAGGAGGAGAAGATCAAAAAGTAGGGTGATGAGGTGCCTGATGTAAGAGTAGTGGGGGAGGGGGTCAGAAGATACAAAGCTACATAAGGGTAGCTATACAGTTATTTATACACACAAACACACACATACATTTACACATATATGCACATATGCATGTGTATATATATGTACATGCATAGACATACCTAAACATATATTTATGTAGGTGTGTACACACACACACACACACACACAGAGGCACACACGCACATGCATGCATGCACACACATTTACACAATTTTAATTTATGTTTGCCATGCCTGGATGGGCAGAGATATCTTCTGCACATCATGTTAACCAATGCAGTCCTTTGTTATTTCCTTTGTGAGATGAAATAACTTCAGATCTATCTACTCCTTTTTCAGACATCAAACATGGCCATCTCTCTAGTGGTAGTTAGATCCTGTATCCTCTTCTACTTACAGATACTTTAATCTTTACTAAATTTATTTTGAAGCCTCTAGATTCTTGGTTGTTTCCATGCCTGGAATTTCTTCACTAATTCTACTGTAAGAACTAGGTCATTAGCACATAGAAATTCCAACTAATGTCAGCATAGGACATTAGAAGCTAAAGGATGATGATCATCATGCTGATGATGAAATTCCTGTAGGCACCTGGTCTGATCTCACATGAAAAACTATAAAGATCAGAAAGGGATTGAGAACTGAACGCTGATGTGCCTCTACATCACGCTGAATTCACTGCCACACTTTTTATTCATCTTGCTGACTACACCTTTCAACATGTCTTGTGCAGCTCTCACAAGGCATTCATCAACTAACTTTCTCAGTGGACATCAGATCACAAAGCATGGACTTCTATAAAAGAAAACAGAGAAATGCGGGATACAGAGGCTTACACCTGGCTAGAAACTTCACCAAACATACGCATGCATGCTTGTCTGTGTGAGTGCATGACATACTTCCACTAATTCTGTCTGTGAAACTTCATTCAACAATTCTAAAACAGAAGACATTCTCAGATAAAAAGCAAAGCTTGAAATAGATTTTACTTTATTCAAGAAAAATGAACTTATCAAAAGCTCTTCTTGAAACCTTCTAAAGGCTAAATTGTTGTTTATACAAAGCATTACAAGTTTTCTAATATTCCGAAATTAACACAATTTACAAGCTTGTATGGAATTATCTCCCTTACACTACATTATTAAAGGGATGTAAAGACGGGAAAGTCAACAAATTTATATATATCATATAAAATACATCAAATACCGAAAGTCTACGCATAAAATTCATTTTCGTTTAGTCATAGGCTCTTCGAACTAAACCGTCTCCAAATTAATAGCTTTCGCCTTCTTCCTTAATCCGATACTGCAGTCTCCTGATCTACTCAATACCACTTTTCTATCAATCTCTCCCACCACCACTTATCTCACATCACTTCATTTGAATCCTCCCGAATGACTTGCCTACTGCTTAATCGATACTAATGATTTACACTCGTCAAAAACATTCTCAATAATGTTGTTAAAACAATTCAAAATAACAATCTGGTGAAATCATTTAAAGTAAGAAGGGAGAGTTTTATTGTCCATGGACGAAATTTCACCTGCATTCAAACATAAAACTGCCCCCACTCCGATGAAGCTAATAAAAACCCTTGTGAAAAACCATCAGGTTTGAGCCTTGAAACCAAAGCAGTAATTTAATATAAATTTATATACCTATTAATGTATAAAAATTTTTAATTCGTCATTTTTCTTAGCACTGGTACACCCTGAAGGGATTTTGCATACTTGCAAACGTTGTCTGGTACTAAAATTATTCTGCATTAGAGCATTGGACAAAATGCTTAATCAAATGCATGTTTTGTATGGTAGTTCATATGCCTATACACGTCTATGCTGTTCAATATATTCTACTGGCCATTATTTCTCTTAGCTTATTTCTGTTTAAATTATGCAAATTAACTCGGCCCAAAAAATGTGTTCTACTGCTTTTTCTATGATCTAAGGCCTTTGGCTACTGGAGATTGGGGTGGACAATTGTCTTGATAATGAAGGCAGAAATGAGCCAGAAACACGTGTCCACGACTGTCTCTTTATATGGATCTTTTGAATCCTATATAGATCCCTTTATATCCAAACAATAAGCCTGTCTTTTTCTGTCATGCATGTCAACTTTGGAGAATTCTTGATTCGGTGTTGGTCTTTATTGCCATTTGATAATTATGACATATCCTCAAGAGGCAGAAATAATTTTAATAAGTCGTGCATTTATGTTGTATGGCATTTGAAATATCTGTATCTGTTTGTTATATAACATATTTATCCCAGAAAACATTTTATAAAAGGAGTAAAGTGGAATTATATACTTTCGAGCATTCCATACAGATTTGTTCCCCTTCTAAGAAAGTCACAATATTTTGTACGAGGAAAGAATAAATTCTCTTCTGAGTTCATATAACGCTGGGGTTAAATTTGCCTTCACCGTTGCAGGGTCGATAAAATTAAGTACCAGTCGAGTACTGAGCTGGTTTAGTATCCCAATAATGCATTCAATGTGAACAGACGACGTCCAGTTAAAAATACTCGGATAGAGTTTTGAAATAGCTATCACAATTACATAGTCAATGAAGCGGACACGGAATTTAGGGACAAAATGTATAAAATTGAAATTTTCAGGAAAAAAATTTTCTTTCAGAATCGCAATCCTAGCTATACAAAACACGGAATACTAAAAATTAAAAAGAAATGATCACCACTACCACCACCAAATTTGTATTTACTACCTCCGGTTTATGTGTGTGTCATGATAAATGCTGGCGGTTATTCAAATTACTATAAGGTATCCTAAAATAGAAACCGTGAACCATTCAGTCTAATATAATGAATACTGTTTAACAGTAATAAACTCGAAAGAAGCCGCTAGGAAATAAGTACTAATATTCGGAAAATTCTTCGCAATCTTCATATTACGGCTGCAGAAAAAACAAAACTAGAATAACAATAAAATGAAAACCTGAACGTCGCGAAATTGAACAAAGAAACAAACAACATTTCCAATATATTTAATAATGTTCCCTTTTTAGCGCGAAATATGCATTTAACAAGAATAGTATTTATCCAATATAGTATTGACTCGGTTAGATTCTAGATCCAGTACAAGAACTTTGCAAGAATTTAGTGGAATCACTGCAATATATTGAATCGAACAACGGAATGCATATTAAATATAAATTGTATCAAATTACATAATATACACTTAAACATGATTTGACATGTGCAAGACTCAAGAAAACGGTAGCTAAAAACCGATTCATTTCTTTGGTTAGCGCGATGCACATAATCTGCCAAAATACTGGGCCGATTAATACGGTTTGGTCAGACTAATGAGCAGTAAAAGACAAGATTGGATAAAGTAAATGAGCTTAGACATTATTACAGACAGCACTCAAAGAGGCAAGCTTGCAGAATCGTTAGCGCGCCGGCAAAATGCTCAAAGACGTTTCTTCCGATTCTTTACAATGTCAGTTCGAAACCCACCGAGGTCGACTTAGCTTTTCATCTTTTGGAGGTCGATAAAAATAAGTAACCATTAAGCACTGGAGTTGACGTCGACTAACAGCTTCGTCAAGATTTCAGACCTTGTGCCTAGAGCAGAAACAGTTCCAAGACGTTTTCTTTTGAGTTCACGGTCGTAAAATAAAGCATCTGCAATTTACGGATGATACAACTCTTTATGTTCAGAATGCATGTAACTGTGCAACAATTCCACGTTTACATATTTATTACCTCGGTGAGCCTTTGTAAGTGTTAGATATTCGAAATAAGATAAACAAAACAAGTTTGTTTTGTAATCTAAGTATTCGAATATATCATGTGGAAATCCTACTTTCCAAAGCATATTCCACATGATTTTCCCACGTAATGTAATTTTTAAGTGTTTCAATGTTATTCAGTTTTAATTAACTCAACTGGCTCTATATTTCCTGTCCCAAATGTAATTTTTAACTCAACTGGCTCTATATTTCCTGTCCCAAATGTAATTTTTAACTCAACTGGCTCTATATTTCTTGTCCCAAATGTAATTTTTAACTCAACTGGCTCTATATTTCCTGTCCCAAGTGTAATTTTTAACTCAACTGGCTCTATATTTCTTGTCCCAAATGTAATTTTTAACTCAACTGGCTCTATATTTCTTGTCCCAAATAAGTTCTTAGTTTACCAAGCTTACAGACTTACAAACCATACGTAATACTTTCGACCGTACAAAATAAAACGTCTTTCGATGATGATCCAAAGGAATACACACATTACACAGAGAAAAATTCATATTGATTACGCATAAACAAAGGGAAAATATAATCCTCTCGTCAAAGATAATCCTCAAAATGAATAGAAAACGAAAGATTTAATTAATTAACTCCTCGAAAATACACGTGGTTTTAAAGGCGCCAAGTTCAAAATATATTCCTTTAGGTAAAATTGTCGTTCAGATTATCAGAAATCATACATAAAATTAGAATATAATTTTAATTACATTTTCCAAAAGGTACTAATAATTTTCAAAACAAAAATATAAGCATGGAAAACGAAGTAATATAAATATAGCAGCATTGAAATTAATAACATAATTATACTCACCTCCAACCACATAAACTCAGCAAACACAAGTTAACTCCCTTGCTCTATGACTGAGGCCAGTTTGGTTTCATTCCACTCTTCTAGTTTTAATAACCACCTCAGAAATTTTAAGTTCATTGGACATATTTTATACAATATAACCCGATCTTGACATTGTGAGCTAATTTGACAATCTAACGAAATGATCGTCATTAACTTACTTATGCAGATGATAAAACTCTTTAAGCTAAATACTTCCTGCTCTGATAAACAGAGACCTACAGATCCAGGGAAAAAAACGTTACTAAATTTCTTTCGTTCAACTGCGTCAAAACATAGCCACTACACATAAGAAACACAACTGCGAGAGTACTACATATCCATTGTTGCAAACAGTATCTGTTATACTCTCTGTAAATGGGTGACTACGTCTACAAAAGTTGGTTTTAGCTGTTGTACAAATATTCTAGGTCACATCCCACAAAAACCCAACATAAATTTTAAGTTCATTGGACACCTTTTTTTTTTTTAATACGATATTTCCCATCTTGGCATTATTAGCCAATTTGACAATCTAACGAAATGATCATTATTAATTTACTTAGACAGGTTTCACTACTCTTTCAACTCTGACATAACAATGGTGCTACTACTGTGCAGTGGAACACTGCCAGTGTCATTCTGTTCAAAAAGGGTGACCGCACATCGTGTGTCAACTATCGTCCAGTCAGTCTTACTACCTGCATTGCCAAACTGATAGAACCTTGTGTCATAGGTTGGTGTTCTGCCAAGCAAGATCTTTCTTGGCTTGACCACCACCTGCACAACACCTTATTTTCCTGTCTCCTGACTTTCATCTATGTTTGTGCTTTAAGGCTTCCACTTTACATGGCAACTCAATTTGACTTGTCTTTATTAGTCAAAAGACACCTTTTGCTGTTTTTGTTGTTTGTATTTGTAATTGTGTAACGTTTTCTTTGTTTTCTCGTTTTTTTTTTTCCTTTTGTCTGTGTTGTCACACATATTCGCTTGCTTTCTTCCAAAAATTTAATGCCTTTAGCTTAGATTTTTGGGGCCCACCAATTTTGAACAGTCTCAAATGCAACAGGCCAAAACTGTAATGATGATCAGAAGCTTGACTGATGAAAGAAAGCCATGAATGTTCCATCCATGTTTTCCTGTTCATCTCTGTATCGTCTATCTGTCAGTATGTTTTTATTGTTGTCTGTTATGTTCTTATTCTGTATTTTTAGATTTATATACATATACATATATATAAATAGATAGATAAACACATATGAGTCTTCTTTCAGTTTTCACTACTAAATTCACTCACAAGGCTTTGTATTGGCTTGAGGCTATAATAGACGCTTGCCAAAGGTGTTACAAATGGGGACAGAACCCTTTCACAGTTGGGAAATCATAGAGTTATGTATTGGTTAACTTTGAAATCTGAAAACTAAAGTATTTATTTGAGGTGGGGTTCGGTTACAAATATTTATTTAAAAAGCATTAATTGTATAATCTGTACAATACCCTCAAGCTCTTAACTGGTCCTTATTTTATTGACCTCAGAAGGCTTTCTTTTGTTTTAATAGATTAGTCAAGCAAAGGGACGAAAGGCAAAGTCAACCAATCTTGGCAGAATTTGAGCTCAGAACATGAAGACAGAAGAAATACTGCTAAGCATTTTGTCCAGCATGCTAACAATTCTGCCAGGATAATTATAAGTTTATGGGGAGGGGGTAAGTCAATTATATTGCCCCCAGAAGGATGAAAGGCTAAGTCAACCTTGGTGGTATTTGAATATAATAATCTTTTCCACTATTGACAGAAGACTTGGAATTTTGTCAGAGGGGGACCGTCAACCACATCAACCCCCATACTTGACTGGTTCTTATTTCACCAACCCGGAAAGGACGAAAGATCAAGTTGACCTCGGCAATTCTTCCCAGCATGTTACCAATTCTGCCAGCTCATCACCTTAATAATAATGGTAATACTGGCTTCTGATCTGGTGGAAGTGCCAGCAGTTTTGAGAGGAGGAGCGGGTTCGTTGATACCACAGCTTCCAGTACCTGACTGGTAATTTATTTTATCAACCACAAAATCATGAAAGACAAAGCTGACCATCTTTTCAGAATAGGTAAAATGAATACGGCTCAAATACTGGGGTGATTTGGTATCACCCAAAACACCCCACTTCAAAATTGCTGGGTTTGTACCTTAATCAGAAAAATAATAATAATGATGATGATGATGATGATGATGATGATTTTAAATTTTGTCACAGGGCCAGCAATTTCAGGGAAGTGAGTAAGTTGATTGCCTTGATCCCAGAGATCAACTGGTACATATTTTAACAACCCCGAAAGGATGAAAGGCAAAGTCAACCATGGTGGGATTTGAACACAGAATGTGAAGATGTATGAAATACTGCTAAGCATTTTGCCTGGCACATTAACAATTCTGCCAGCACATCACCTTAATAATAATAACCCTTTCTGCTATAGGCACAAGGCCAGAAATCTGAGGGGAGGACCAAGTCGATTACACTGACTCCCAGTGTGTAACTGGTATTCATTTCATCAAATGTGAATGGATGAAAGGCAAATTCAACCTTGACAGAATTTGAACTCAGAATGTAAGGACAGATGAAGCACCATTAAGTATTTTGCAGTAACAACTCTGCCAGCTCACCACCTTACTACTATACTATTATTATTATTATTATTATTATTAATAATAATAATAATCCTTTCTACTAAAGGTACAAGGGCTGAAATTTGGTGGGGAAGGGACTAGTCAATTACATCAACCCCAGTATTTCACTGGTACTAAATTTATCAATCCCTGTAAGGATGAAAGGCAAAGTCGACCTCAGCGGCATTTGAACTCATAATATAGCGATGGCCGAAATATCGCTAAGCATTTCACCCGGTGTGCTAACGATTCTGCCAGCTCGCCACTTTTTTAAATAATAATAATAATAATAATGGTCTCAAATTTTGGCACAGGGCCAGCAGTTTTTGAAAGGAGTGGTGAGTTGATTATACTGGTCAACAAATCTTGAAAAGTTGTGCTTCTTAAATGAGATTAGGTAATTCTTATGTATTTTCATGTCTTGAATCCAAAATATCACCTTGAAAAATGCTTATTAGCTCTAGGCTTAAAGATACATGACATGTAATATTTGATTACTTTATTACAACATACAATATGTGTCATTATGCTTAAAGCTCTAGTCTGTACCTACTCTTTGCCTTTTTGCTTGACGCTTATTGAGGGCTGAAGAATAATCTCATGCTAATGTCCAGCAAGCATCATTTTGCTAAATTTGCCCTGGTATCGCTTGTCCATGACTGAAATATCTTGGTGAAACCCTTGACCATGTTCGTCACTAACTGCTTCACAGTTCGCTGGGAAAAAGTCTAAATGTGAGTCCAAAACGTTAATTTAACGTGACATGTTACATCCCATGTTCTTGTAAGTCTTGATGAGGTTTTCCACCAATTCTTCAGAGTTTCCTTCCCTTCTATATCCGAGAAATCCCTTCGCCACTTACTTGAATGCTTCCCAAGCATCTTTCTCCTCCTCATGAAGAGCTGATTCAAAGTCACCATCTTTAAGAAGCTCTCGAATCTGAGGACCAATGAAGACTCCCTCTTTTATCTTAGCATCACTCAGTGGAGGAGAATTTTGATGCTAAATACTTGAATCCCTGACCGGATTTGTCCATAGCTTTTACAAAATTTTTCATGAGCCCCAGTTTTATGTGTAGTGGTGGTAGCAAAATTTTGTTTGGTTCAGTGAGAGGTGGATGTTGAACATTTTTCATCCCAGGCTTCAATAATTGACAAGGTGGTCAGTCTCTCCTGATAGACTGGGAACCCCTTGCATGGCTGTCCCATTCACACGGAAAGCAACAGTACTTGGTGCAATCCCATCACAAAAGCAACAAACTTTAAGTCATCACAGAGCTGCCATTGATGTTCACTACATTTTATGCATTGCAGCATAGGCCAGAGGAACTGAAGGTTCACTATTGCCATTATGCAACAAGACACCTTTCAGACAAGTGTTTCATGAATCTATGAACAGCCTTCAGTGACTGGGTTTGTATTCAATATCAAGTGTTTCCATCAAACCATTAATATTGTTGCAGGCCAATAAATCACTTCCCATTATGAAGGAATTGCTGACAGTCATGAAATTTTGAAATCTTCACATCAGCTATTAGTAGATTCCACTGTTGAAGACGAGAGCTTAGCAGCTTTGCCTTATTCTCAGGTAGTTATAGATCCTTGACAAGGTCAGGGAGTTCCACTTGTGTTAGGAGATGTGGTCTAAGGAAGGATGTTTCATCAAAATTTGGGTCACTTTGTAATCCAACACTGTCATACATCTCTGCTTCCTCCTCACCACTAACTTCATCTGACTTGAAGAATATCGAAGTTGGTGCATCAGGAACAGATAGACCTATAGACCTTCTCCACGTACAACTGGGTGAATAGCTAATGGAATGTTTGGATATTCAGTGGACTCTGTTTTTTTTTTTCTCCTTTGACAAGCCCTTTTTTACTGGAGGTATCATGCAGAAATAAAAGTTGTTGGTATGGTCTGTTGGCTCCTGCCATGTCATCAGCTCCACAAAAGACATTCCTTTCTTCTTCTTATTCAACCATTGCTGAAGGCAATTAGCACATGTGAGGAGCCCACTTCTTATCTCAGTCATCAATCTTGCATCCAAAATATAGGTGATATGCCTTTCTAACCATAGCAGTTATACGGGGCTTCTGCGATGCAAAGGTCATCTAACAACAAATGTAGCAGAAGTTGTCTGCCTTATTTACACAAGTGCAAGGCATTTTAAAGAAGAAAACAATAAACAATTAGCAGATAAACAGAAAATTCGTTCATAAATCTATCATTATAATACAGAGCATGACACCTTAGCAGATGTGTTTATATCATTCAGTAGAAAAATAAAATGAATATAAAATGCCTCACATGCATATTAATAGCTTGCTCAATGAATATTTATTATAAGTTTAAAAATGTTTGACTAGGAAAATCACTTCCCTTTCACCTCAGTATATAAACTTTGCACAGCATAATCACCTCCTATGACTGCTGGAACAATACTGAAGGGCAGTAGGACTGAGTGCATAAGAAGCATATTGCTGCAAGCCTGTTGGAACCTGTTGTAACATGTACGCGTATCTTGAAAAGTAGAGCTAACAGTTTTAACCATGATATCCATTATCAGTGACCTAAAATTAGTTGGAAATTGCTACACTGGTCTCAGAAGCATCTTGGTTGTTGACCAATGTTATTTGCCTGGTACTTATTTGACTCCAGTGGAGGCGCAATGGCCCAGTGGTTAAGGCAGCGGACTCGCGGTCATAGGATTGCGGTTTCAATTCCCAGACCGGGCGTTGTGAGTGTTTATTGAGCGAAAACACCTGAAAGCTCCACAGGGCTCCGGCAGAGGATGGTGGTGAACCCTGCTGCACTCTTTCACCACAACTTTCTCTCACTCTTACTTCCTGTTTCTGTTGTACCTGTATTTCGAAGGGCTAGCCTTGTCACACTGTGTCACGCTGAATCTCCCCGAGAACTACGTTAAGGGTACACGTGTCTGTGGAGTGCTCAGCCACTTGCACGTTAATTTCACGAGCAGGCTGTTCCGTTGATCGAATCAACTGGAACCCTCGACGTCGTAAGCGACGGAGTGCCAACAACAACAATTTGACTCCAAAAGGCAAAGTCAATCTTGGTGGAATTTGAAAGCAGAATGTAAAGCCAAAAGAAATGTTGGAAAGTAGTTTGTCCATCGTGCTAACAATTCTGCTAACTTGCTGCCTTAACAACAACAATGACAATAATAATAATAATAATTCTTTCTCCTATTGGCACAAGGCCTGAAATTTTGTGAGGAGGAGCCTAGTCAATAACATTGATCTATTTCTCAAATGGCACTTATTTCATCAACTCTGAAAGGACAAAGGGCAAGCTAATCTTTACCCTTCATTAGAAAAAGAAGCTGAAAAAAATGCCACTAGGCATTTTGTGTGGCACAATAACATTTCTGCCAGCCTGCTGCCTTAACAACAAAAACAACAATACTTTCTTCTTTAGGCAGAAGGCCTGAAATTTGCAGGACAGGAACTAGTTGATTGCACTGACACCGGGTCAGCTTGCCACCTTAGCAATAGAAACAATAATAATAATAAAACTTCATAGATTTTTAAAAATTGCAGGAAATCATTTTTATTATTTGACTGAACAAAATTCAACATATACAATCTATAAAAATGTTTTCATGTTAATGAGTCCAACATTAACAAACCACTGACAATATGGGAATGTAATATCACGATATCAGACAGAATATTTTCACTTTTTTTTTTAACTGGCAAGTTTGAGTCAAGCAGAATCATATTTTTAAAAATAAAACCCTGCATTGTTAAAACAGATTTAAGATTGTCAAAATAATAAATAATTGAAAATAATGATAATGACAATAATAAAAATAATTAAAAAAAAGGCTATTAACAAAAACAATGACCTTTATTAATAACGAGGAATTGGTAAATTATGAAGAAAAAAAAATTCTAATTTTTAGATTGGGAATATATTATCCATATATTTTAATGAAAAATATTTTTTCAAAGCAATCGCCACAGAAATGAAACCTAATTTCGAAAATATATAATGTATTGTAAATTTTTTATATATTTTTTGATAAGGTAATTGCTAAGCAAATTAAATAATGATTAAAAAAATTCTCTGAAAAGCAAAAAATAAGTTTGTTTAATGGAAAGCGCAGACAAATATGACAAGGGAGAGAATTGCATATAGGGGAAGATAATTTGGGAGTGCATCTGATTAGTTTGAAATGGGTTTTTTTTGTGAAGTGATTAAAGCGGAATTTACAAAATGCGGATATGAAATAATGAAACCAATAAATTACTGAATTTAACAAGAGTGGGTGGGTGTGTGTATGGTGAGAAAGAGGAGTTATACTTGCGAAATGGTAAATTGAAATAAAATACAGTAGATTTGGAAATTAAACAAATAATCTGATGTCAACATAAACGTGATACTTTTAACACAAAAACTGTAGACATGAATTGATTTCAAGTTTAATTATCATGATATAAATACTGGTTGTCAAAGATAGACAGACAGAGATTGGCGATATGTAATTGCTTTCAAATAGAATTGGTGCTAAAATTTTATGATTTCTAACTCATACTATAGCAATTATGATATAATCTAAAATTAGATTAATATTACGTTTTGCCTAATCGTTATCTAACATATTAATCCACTAAAACAAAATGTGTCTATTTTAAAAATAATTTATACAATAAACCCTTAATAAAGGGCAATAATTTTGATACCTTCAATTATTCAAAACAACTAAATATTCACTGAATAACAAAAATATTGACTAATTAAAAAATTTTTTTTTTATTGAACCTTTTAATTTCTGGCAATAAAAAACAACTAACCATGCACAGATTTTCTATCTTCATTGCATGTGTGTGCGTGTGTGAATGAGATGAGCTTATTGCAGGGTTTTGTGGCAGTGGGTATAAGATAAATATATATTCACTGTCTCTTATGAAATGTATTAGTTACAATCAAGGCCTCAAGAAATCACAATTTCTCAATGAGAATCTTTGAAGTTTTTCATTAATACATTTTGTTTTCAAATTGAAGAGTGACACTATAACTAAAATACGTGTGTGCATAAGAGAGAGAGCAAGGGGAGGAGAGATGGAGGATAAATAGGGACATTATTGTTTCTGAAAAATATATATATATATTAAAAAAAAAAATGTATCTTATTTCCTGATTAATACAAATATAATGTCAACAACTTCCAAATTGACCAAATGAAGCATTGTAATTTAAAATTTGAAATGCTATAGCCATAGAATTATTACATACTTTGCATCTTTCCACCACAAACAACATCACTGACTATCATCATCATTTTATGTATGTTTTCCATGCTGGTATAGGTTAGACAGTTTGACAGGAACCAGCAAGCCATAGGACAGCCTCAAGCTCCTATGTCTACTATAGTATGGTTTCTACAGCTGGAATTCCTTTCTAATGCCAACAATATATACTTGTATATTTTTAGAAGTACATCATTGTATAGTTCAATGATTTAATTATGCTCTTTCCAAAGTACAATTGATCACATTTATAAGGTAACAATGACTAGAGAGCTTAGTTGTTTATATCAGGTCACAGGCACTTCCGTTTGTATTTGTGGTCAAGACACTTAAGCCTCAAAAGCCAAGTCCACGGAGCTGTAACTACTATATGGGGATACTAACTCAAAGCTGCAAATGATGGCCACAATATAATGTTGATGAGTGCCACATCAATGTACAGTGTTGAATTCAGTGCTACTTGGAGGGAAAGTTTACAACAGACTTGCAGATTATTCATATAAAGGTTTATCTTATTCACTCCATCCCATTAAAATCAGAGATGCATTAGGAGACTGATATACTGAACAGAAATCCAATCCAAGTTTATTTCCTGTAAGATTAGTTATCTTCTTAACCTAGACTGTCATTAACTATATAAATTTACAATTCTTGTCTACTATTTAACAATCAAAATTTAATATTACTGTTTCATGTTGAGTTTTATTTTAATATCATTTATTGTTTATTTTTCAATTTCTTCTCTTTATCTTAAAGCAGAAATATTTCAGGAAATATTGCTGAAGATATAGGTTACATAAATTTTGTTGGTAGAAATTCCTGTAAGACAACAATAGTAGTAGTGGCTTGACTCCAGTATATAGCCAGTACATATTTTATAAAATCTGGAAGGACGAATTGAAAAGAGATGTGAAATATGAGACACTATTTTGGAATGCATCAATTCAGTGCCCTAGCAGAAGCCAGAAAATTCTATTAAATATCAGCACTCCGAACATGTAAAATGAACAATCAGCTAACAACAGATAAATTCACATACCATATAAAGTTTGATCAGCTCAAAAACTGCTAAGTTATTTTTAGAAATTATTTTCAATAACAATGGCTATTTTAAAATCTTAATATATTAAAACTACCGAATGTTTTGTGACAGATAAACAGGTTTTCTGAAATGACAACTTGAAATAGTTGCTCATTCAGTTAACATGATTCAGTATCTATTTTGAATATTATGCTGCTTAATTGTATTTTGAAAAACTGACAAATGTGACTGACTGATCAATATTTGATAAAAGTTTTGAGGTAGTTCTTTTTAAATTTTATTTTCTAATATGACAGCCTTGAAACAAACAAATATTTTAATGATTTATTTTAAATATCAGTCCAAAAGAAATGAGTAAAATATAAAAGGTGGTGATGAAAGAATTCAAATAGTTTTATATATTGTTTAAGTAAAATTTTATGCCTATGACAACTAAACTGTAAAGTTAATTAAAATAACTACCTAGCTGCTAATGCCATGCTAATCTCAAATATTTTAGTAAATGCATAAAGTAATTTGATATCTGATTCTAAGAGCAATAAACATCCTTAGAAAAAAAATACGTATAAAATGAATAACTTAAAATACTTTAATCAAAAAGTTAGATTAGAGAGCGAAATGTATGAGAAGAAATGAAATGTAAAATTTTATGTAAGTTTAAGTACTCTGCCCATATTAATACCATAAACAGAAAGCATTTCAATAATTTCAATGACATTGTTAATAACTTTTAAATAAATTCATTACCAGAAAACTAATATTCATATTGCTAAATGCTAAATTTAAATTTAGCTAAAAAAAAATACTGAAACTAAGAGTTTAAACTGCCATCAAATTAAAATTAAATATAGTAAACAAAAACTGAAATTTTCATCTAAATCCCAAATGTGTGTGAATTCTAATATATTTTACCTAACCATTCTAAGAAATATATAACATATAGAGATAATAAAAAAAATGTAATAAAGAGCAAGTTCCAGATATCAATTTTACCAAAGACTGCTGAAACATTAAAAAGGTCAGGTTAATTTTTTTTTTCTTTTTTTTTAGTTGAAAGATTATGACATCACCAGCAACATTTAAGGAACATCAAACTAAATATGGCATTTTGCTTCAGTTACATTATTTCAGGATGAATCGGTCAAATTTACATAAGATATAATTTTATTTTCACCTAGTATCTAATTAAGACAGAATATTTGAGAGCAGGACAATTAAACTGAAGAATAAAATAAAAAAACATCAAATTAAGTTAACTAAAAACAAAACAAAAAAACAAATGTAAAGCTGATTAAAAAACTTGATGGTTAACTATAAACATTCATAAACAAGACATTATGTAGCTGTAATGGTGGTATCCAATATATGATTTCATGCAATTTTAATTGTATGGTAATTTTGGATTCTTTCTTTTTTTTTAACAGAAAAAAATTAGAAAATATTTGTATATTTATTTTTACATAATTTATTATAGTGTCTTTAAATTTTTTTTTTGTTTATAGTTCTTGACTCTGTGTCTAAATGTTAAACAGTTTCTACAGGATCAGCAGATTCCAAGTCTTTTGCAGTACTGTTACATTCTTTATTAACTACATCAAAGACATGATTCTGATGACCAAAAATGGCCCAGATTACACTAATACTTTCCATTATCATGGCGAGAGGAGCAACCAAAATAGGAGCAAGACATAACAGAATATATTGACAGCGCCCCATATTTCTTAAAGAGAAAGACTTTATTGCTCCAAAAATAAATAGAAACACTACAGTACCCCCAATAAAACCACAAAGGGCATTTACTATTGCTGGCATTGGTAAAGGGAAAAGAACAACTAAAATTATATTAGGTACAGTAAATGGTAAAGTAAGCCAAGAGAGAATCATCACAGAGAGACCCATCTTGCAGCGCCATGGTAACACACGACTGAAGAGAACAAGTAAAATACCCTGTACCCATCTCTTGCGTTGTTTTATATAGTCTACAAGAGAAAAAGTACTTTTTTCGTGCATATCTCCCTCAACAAATCCAAAAGTATGGCCATCTCGCCAAGCTGACATTGCAAAAAAGCAGTCTTCAGCAATGCTTCCATCTGGACCAAAGTCATAAGTTATTTTTCTTTCAACACCTGCATTTGAGACAATAAAAGATCCTTTCCAGCTGAAGACAGGTTTATGAAGAAACTTGAGACAAAAACGCAACATTCCATAATCCATTCCAACTCGAACAACATCAGAAAGTGTTGTTAACCAATTGACAATTTCTCCATCTGCATAAGTGATTACACCTTGGCCAAAATCATGTTTACCTTCGTTAATAAAGTTGATAATGCCAACTAATGAGGATTCTGTCAAGAGTGTTTCTTCATCCAGATGGACAATCCAGTCATTATCATTAAGATAATTAATTCCTTCTTCCAGGCAATAATTCAAAGCACGAGCCTTGTACAAAGTACCTTTGGAGCTTCGATACTCATTAGGAACAATAAGTTCTCGAACTCGAGGTAGTTTAGGGAGTTGAACTGCTTCATCCGTCACAACTTCAAAAACAAAATTATCAAAACCAAGCTGACTGCACACTTCCAGATTTTTGGTAACATTATTGCGAACCAATTTAGGGAACAGACCTTTTGTAACCACTCGAAAACAAATAAACGGTCCAAAGAGAGTAGATCCTCGTAGTTTTGGTTTTCTGGGAAAAGTGTTGAATGAGACAATTCCAGCAAAATTAAAAAGGGTCAGTGGTAAAGGCATCAGTGTCATGAGACGAAGCAAATACAGAATAAAGAGTGAGGATGTTTTATAACTACTAAGGACTTCGGCAGGGGGCGCAGTAATGGCACCAATCATTCCACTTGCTTGGAAGATACTGACAGCAATTATGATTAACAACAAAGATACCATAAGGCAATGTAGTAATCGTCCATCCATACGAATGCGAACTCGCCGGTATTGCCTTCGTAATGGGACAAAACGTTTATGGTTGCTGCCTGAAAAAAAAAAAAATTTTTTTTTAATTGTGTATGCAAATAATATACAATTTCATATAATAATATAAACACTATACTTTTTAACTTAAAAACTAGTTAACTACAACCATTTTAAATCAGTGTTATCCAACCATACTGCAGACTATACTTTTTAACTTAAAAACTAGTTAACTACAACCATTTTAAATCAGTGTTATCCAACCATACTGCAGACTATACTTTTTAACTTAAAAACTAGTTAACTACAACCATTTTAAATCAGTGTTATCCAACCATACTACAGACTTGTTGACATATAACCTTTAGCAGCAGGAAACTTTTATCAAGTCCCTCAGAAAGTTCCATTTAACCTTGCATTTCATTTTATTTGACTGCATTGACATATCCAATACCATTTGTATTATGACAGTTTTTTTTAACAGTTACTGCAGAATTTTACTAAGTACAAATAAATGCATCAAATGCATCATAAGAGAAATTTGTAGTCAAATCAGCTGCAAATAATAACAATGTACTGTGGCAGATGACTGGCTGGGAGGAGATAGGTTCGATACCACTGGGTATAGTTTCAGATGATTTCAATAATTTTGGAGGTGGTTCTAGTGAGAGTATACTAACCAAAGTTAGAAGTGGATGAAAATAGTTTAAGGACATGGATACGTTTATTGATAAAATGATTCTCTCAGTGTACTAACTTCAGGTTATAGAAATTGAATAGTACAATGCTGCATGGCAATGAATCATGGGTAATTTATATAGACGTTATGGTAGTAACTATAGGTAGATGAACTGTGCCGTTGCCAGTACTGCCTGATTGGCCTTTGTGTTGGTCGCATGTAAAAGCACCCACTACACTCTTGGAGTGGTTGGCGTTAGGAAGGGCATCCAGCTGTAGAAACTCTGCCAAATCAGATTGGAGCCTGGTGTAGCCATCTTGATCACCAGTCCTCAGTCAAATCGTCCAACCCATGCTAGCATGGAAAGCAGACGTTAAACGATGATGATGATGATGATGATGAGTGTTAGGTAAAATGCTCCATATTTTGATGGTGGAAGGCATTCATAAAACTATCAGAATAAGCAGAATGACCCAAGATTGTGATAACTGGGGAAACGTAGGACTGGGTTATCTAACTCCCTAGAAAACAAATCTTAAAACAATGACAATGATTGTGATGATGATGATACATTATTAAATATGTTTTGTCTGAGCATGGATAGAAAAATAGATAATCTCTTTTGTCAATTTGATTCTGTAGCAATCTCATCTCCAAAGCTTGCAGCTTTCTGATCTGATCAAGTTATATTTCCCAAGTCATCTTTCATCCATCTCTTTTGTATGTAGTATTCACTAACAAGCATACAACATCATATGCATTGTGTGTACCTATGTATGAACATATGCTATATATATACAATTCATGTGTGCATGAAAAACAAGAATGTCACATGAAGATCAAATACTTAGTTATCATTACATTACCTGATCACAAATCTGAATGCCATTCATAAAACTTAAGAGTCTATGAAAGTTTATTCTATTCTAACTCAAGTCTAGTAGTGGCACAGAACTGCATTTGTATGTTTTATAACCAGAGAGGATATTTCTCAATAAATATGTTATATTATATTCATGATTTATGGAGGCGCAATGGCCCGGTGGTTAGGACAGCAGACTCGTGGTCGGAGGATCGCGGTTTCGATTCCCAGACCGGGCGTTGTGTGTGTTTATTGAGTTAAAACACCTAAAGCTCCACGAGGCTCTAGCAGGGGTGGTGGTGACCCCTGTTGTACTCTTTCGCCCCAACTTTCTCTCACTCTTTCTTGAGTAATGCTGCGATGGACTGGTGTTCCGTCCAGCTGGAGGGAACACATACACCATAGAAACCGGGAAACTAGGCCCATGAGCCTGGCTAGGCTTTAAAAGGGCAAGAAGAAGAAGATATTCATGTACATTATGGTAACCCAGTATAACCAACTGACAAGAAAAGAAAATGTCCTTTGAAATCTTCAGGCACAAACTATTTGTCAAATGGCTATTTGAAGAGGAGTTTACAATATAATAAATTAAACTGATTTATAGATACAGATTTTTGTATAATAAATTAAACTGATTTATAGACACAGATTTTTGTATAATAAATTAAACAGATTTATAGATACAGATTTTTGAGTTTAAAAATATGTAGGCAATATATATTTTTTGATTATTGTAGAATATTTCAATTCAATGTATGAAAACAACTTACCAGGTTTGGCACTTCCTTTTTGATCTAACGGAAGCATGTTGTAAGTTATAGAGTATCTGTCAAAGTAAAAGTCTGTTCAGATGATGTGATGCCGATACATCAAGATGTTATACCTTCAAGAAACAAAAATAAAATGGTTTAACAACAAGAAAATCTTTTCTATAAGTATTTGGAGAACTTCTTACTTTTCATAAATACTGGAAGCTGAGAACGAAAGAAAAAGAGCATGAGTATTTTGTGAAAAAAAAAAACATATTTAATCATAATGGCTACATGTATCAATGTACAACTTACATTCTAATCTTCCTGCAGTATTGTTATGCAGCTGTGATCATTGACTTTTAAGCACTGCAACTAAATTTTAGACCTCTTTTCTCCAGAAGAATTACAGCTGTACAATAAAATGTTGTCATAAGATTCTGGCTGAAAAAATTTTATGAAGGTAGTTAGCCTGTGCCAACAAGAACTTCCAGGGGGTTACAGTACTACGGAGGAAGAACTGGGTAAAGTGTTCAGCAAGTGTCTAGAAGGTGAGATATAGTAATGGACATGAGAAGAAATATGAGGTAAGTCCACTTGAGGGGAGAGATTAAGTAGATTGCAAAGACTATTGCAGTAATGACAGAAGAGGCAGCAAGGAGAAAGAGTATGTTTGCGAACTAGTGTTTGGAGCATGTTGGCAAATGAATCTTTGCTAAGTTGTTAGTTCTCTTTTGGATGTGGTCACGCAGTGGCACAATATATATAAGCAGTACTCTGAGGGTAGAGCTTTGCAGAAGGATAGCAACTGATCAGAGATGAAATATTTCTGTGCTCAAAAGAGGAATCCTAGTCTTGTGATGTAGTTTTAGCAATGTCATATAAGTGAGAGTTGCCATGAGAAACATCTAAGACAGGGGTGGGGAAACCCCTATCTGCGCGTCCATTTTATTGTGCCCACAGGCTGGTACACTTGTATATACAAAATACAGTATATTTTTCAATTATAAAATTTATACAATATTTGTATGCCTATATGTAACATAGGTCGCATTTCCACTACGACTTAAAACAATTAGACTCAAACAGAAAATTGTTCTGTAATTGCCATTTGGATAGAAATTTTGTTTTCACTATAGAACACATATTGCTAGGTTTGTACCACCCTGTTGAGACCCAATTACACTCTAGCTGAAAGATATAGAATACCTCATGAGTAATATAAACATCCTAAATTCAGTGGCAGCATTAATGAAGATGTTACACATTAATCTAATGACTTAAACTTATTCTTATTAATATATATCAAATTAATTACAAGATTTACACAGATATAAGAGTTAGAACTTGTGATCCACTCACGGACCTTTTTCTTTGGAAATTTTTGCCCACCACAGTAAAAAGTTTCCCTGCCCCTAATCTAAGATCATGAGGTTTAACATCTGTAGAGTTGAATTTAAATGGTATGTTTTTCAGGATTAGAGTAGGTCAGTATTTGTGCTACCATTGAGTCTTTATGCTATTGAAAGAGATGGTTCTCTCAGAGTATCTGTTTGTGTTTGACATGGCATTTAGATTGCATGTGGATGATACCTGAGTATGAAAGGTTGACAGAGGAGTGACGGACAGTAATTCCTATGAGTGTATATTAGAGTTGACAGCTTGTAGGATATAAGAACCTTAGATTACACAAGAGTTTAGAATGTGAGTTGGAGAAGGCTTCATCAGCACATGTCAATGGAGATCTCTGTTAAAAATTAGAGGTGCTTATCTATATATGATTGAAGGCTGTTTATATCAAGTGCAAAACAAGTTTCCACTCAAGTTTCCAAAGGTAAGGGACCACACTTGGTTCTACGTAAGCTGTGCTGATGGTTACTGAGGGTAAGGACAATAATACCCAGTGCTTTGACTCTGTTTTCTGGTAGTTAATCTTAAAAAGAAAAAAAAAATGCAGTCAATGGCTTTTCAAATGTTCTGCTAATGAGAAGGGATAATTCTTCTTTCTTTTCCTTGCTTCGGTCATGAGATTGCAGCCATGCCGGAACACCACCTTGAGCAAGTTTTAGTTGACCAACCAGACCACAGTATTTATTTCTTTTTAAAGCCGAACACTTATTCTATTGGTTCTTTTGCCGAACTGCTAAGTTATAGGGGATGTAAGCAGACTAACACAGTTGTTAAGTGATGGTGGGAGACAAACACACACACAAAGATGGGCTTCTTTCACTTTCTATCTACCAAGTCCACTTGCAAGGCTTTAGTCAGCCCAGGGCTACAGTAAAAAACATTTGCCCTAGTGCTACACAGTAGGACTGAACATGAAGCCATGTGGTTGGGAAGTAAACATTTTATCTCTTTTTATTGTTTACTCTTGGAAATTCTATAGAAACTTAATACAGGGATGAAATACGTAAGCTAACAGGAGTTTTCTGGAGAGATGATATTAAAGACAATGATTTAGATAAATCAAATATAGTGCAAGGCACAACATTAATTGGAGGATGAGGAGAGTAAAGTGGACTTCTGAGAAGCAAGTACACAGGTAACATATTCAGAGGAACACATATCATTTTAATATTAATGTAGAAGGTAGGAATGGAAGGACAATTTGACAGAGAAGAAGATTTGCCAGTCAGATGTCAAGCAGCTTTATATTGGATATAGTCCAAGATATAGTTCCAAATGAATACAGCCATCACCTGTGTGGAGTTAATTATTTTCTATTTCTAAAACAGAAATTAAGTTTTCATGACAACTTTGGTTATTTGATATATGTGTGTGAATGTGTGTATTAGCCATAGAAAATTACTGTTACGCCTGTTTTTGTTGTGTATTGTTCAGTAGCAGTGAGAATGTAGTGTTGTAAATTTGTCTTGTTTGAAGTGTATAATGCCTGCATTATAAAACTGTTGCATGCGGGTGGGTTGACAATTTTTGTTGATATTAAATTGTATAGAAATGTTAGACCATTACTTGCCAGTACCCGCTGACTGGCCCCCATGCCAGTGACACGTAAAGAGCACTATCCGAACGTGATTGATGCCAGGCCCACCTGATTGGCTCCTGTGCCGGTGGCACATAAAAAGCACTCACTACACTCTCGAAGTGGTTGGTATCCAGCTGTAGAAACACTCTCGGAGTGGAAGGGCATCCAGCTATAGAAACATTGCCAGATCAGATTGGAGCCTGGTGCAGCTGCTGACTCTCCAGACCTCAGTCAAACCATCCAACCCATGCCAGCATGGAAAATGGACGTTAAACAATGATGATGATGAAAGAAAAGTGGGGGAAAAGTAAGCTGCAAAACAAGTTGTAATAATAAATAAAAGTGAGAAAAACTCTCCTCGATATCTGCATTAAAGGAGTCCTATCAGAAAACACGCAATCTAGGTGCTTTTTTTTATTTATATGTTTCAACCTTGAGGCTGTGGCCATGCGAGGGCATCGTAATTATTAGAAATAGGTATGCTGGGGGACCATAATAATTAGAAATAGGCAGTTCACTTTATCAGAAGGTACTATGTCAAATAATTTGTTTCCATCAAATTTGTCAAAGCAAAGGACTTGAACTGTGTTATGCAAAATGGTCTTCAGAACCCATATTAATGATAATGAATATGATCAAAGCGATCAGTTACAGTAGTTTTTATCATTTTTGAATTGCTGAGAAAAGATCAACAAGTAGAAGAGCTGAAAAAAGAAGTCTCTTGGATATGGTCAGATGTTTTGAAGTAAACAAAAGTAAAAAGAACAAGATTGGTGAATATGGTAAGGATAAGGGGGAGTTAGAATGCATTATTTGAGGGAGATATTGTGAACATTAATTGATGAGCTTATTTTGCTGGATTTTGGGGATTAAAGAAGTTGTTACTTTTAACAGCCTTATTTTAGTAAATGGTAAGGAAAGAGGACTAGGAATACAAAATCCAAATGGGAAAATTTTGTCTGAGAACAATGTGAAGTCAGAAGCAAAACAGACATCAACCGTTTCTGTAAAGTCAGGAGAACCATTTTTATCAAGTGATCACAATATGTAGCCGAGATTGGGGAGAACAAAAAGAGGTGAGAGAACTTAGTTCCCCTGACGTTCATCTAGCAAGACTTTCATTGCCAGTCAAATGCTTGCTTGTTGGTAATGTATTTCTTGTACAAACATCTACAACATAGCCTCTCATTGTAACACCACGAACTGTGACATCAAAATATTACATGATATACAATGATATAAAAAGTTCTGCAATGCCAATTAAATTAATTCTAATTACTGTGATAATGTGTAATGTAAGAAACCAATAAGTGTGACAGGATTTCTGTAATGCTACCATTACAAATTCCATGATAATCTTTAATATAGCTTGTAGTCTAAAGAAGTAGAAGATTATAACAAAACTTGACTATCACACAAAATACCTCACTACTAACTGCACAAAACCCAGCACGAGAAAGTAAAACAGGAAGATAATTTGTTTACATAATCTGTTATTGGAAATGGGTTTAAAAGTCTGCATTTGTGCTGAAGCAGTTTAAAACCTTCAGATCATGAGAAACTAATAAAGATTCAATAAAGAGAATCTATACCAGATTACTCACAGATGGAACTTTCATTATGTAAACTTTTGTTCCCCACCAGAACTGATTCTTTGCTGAACTGATTCTTGAATTCAGGTTTGCAGATGTTAGCAAATTCTTTGTAAACTGGGAGGTAATCCAAGCCATAATCAACCACTTCTTTGGTGCTGTAAACAACTTTGGTTTCACCAGCAGCCTGAAGAAAACATGTGAGTCACCAGGCCCCACAACCTGGAGTAGATAATACATCATAGATTAGCACCCCTTCAACAGGTTAGATATAGTACAAAAGAAGATCTTACTGCAAACTTCACCTAAGGTGCAATTATATACAAAACTAGACTTTATCATTAGTAAATTTTATCATTAGTAAATTTTTTTAAAAGCCTTAAACTAGTTAAAATACCATTCCATCATAAACATTAAATTAGAGGACTACGATGCCAGTACTGCTTGCTTAGACAGTTCTACTGAAGTCATTTCTTGTAGACAGTTTATCTTAAATGTTTTTGCTCTAATTCAGTATAATTTATCTACAATAAGAAAAGTGAAATTTTATCTGTCTGCCTGAGACCACTGTATCTCAGCGTACATTTGCTCTACATAGAGAGTATACCGTTTTGGAATCAGTATGATCCTGAGATTGAAAATCTGCCCTTTATTTGGTTCTTGAACATCCAACATTGGGATTAGATTTAAAAGCATTTGGGTTGCTATTTCTAGCAGGCTGTTGGTTAATTTGTCAGATGATATCAGAGATCAAAGGAGAGATAAATGACATTTGCTTCTTTAATTTTACGCAAGATAAGAGCCTTGGGACAAATTAGCCAACAGCTGGAATTCAACTTGGGCCTGGAACAATAGAATGATTGCGTTACAGAATAAATTCTCATCCCTCTTTAACCTCTGATCAAACACCACAGGAGCATATAGTCATTATACATGTACTAGTCATGCTATTTAGCTCTCTTTAGTTTTGGGCTACAGGTCCAATTAGCCCTCCACAAGAACTAGCTTGAAAGTCCACACAGAGTGCAGCTTTTAAGCTAATACTAGATAAAACTAAAGTAAGAATGCATTTTTTATGTTGCACCTTCAATATAATAAGAAATGAGTAAAACATAAAAGCATATATTTCTACATACACTTAGAGACAAAAATACTTTGCTAATGAATGATTAACTCCATAATGTAGGTATTATGAGTTTTAAATAATACACGTAAAATTTATAATTTGCAAAGAACTGGTCATCATACTTTTGATATCCTAACTTGATCTACATTTATAACAAAATCCTCAAGCAATTACATAGTAATGCATATACAAAGAAGAAATATTTCATTGAATGGATATGTGAATTGTTAATGAGTTTTAAAATATATTTTCTGCCATTCATTTTCCCAGCTGAGCTTTACTGCTTCTTTCTATCAACCCTTTAGCATTTAAATTAGCCATATCTGGCCCAAATAATCTACACAGTTTATGTCCACACTGTCAAGATCTGGTATCTCACACCTACCTATAATGTCATTCTAAAACTAAGCAATCACATCACTGAAATCTTGAAACTACGAGATAATGAATGATTAAAACTCAAAACAATGTGGATAAATATGTATTATATTTGATAAAATAATCTGAATGCTAAAAGGGTTAATGAAAATACACTCTTATTTTCCATCTCCAATCACCAATAATGAGATTGGGTTTAAACTTTTATTCAACCAACATAACTGCTCTGTAGTAGTCATCAACTTTTTATGGAACCGTCAGAGGAGGAAAGCCAATGCCCTTGATCTTTTTTAGGGTCTCTGAGATGAGTGACAGGAAGGGGAGAAAGAAACCACAGTAAACAAGGTTGTTACAGTAGAAAGCAGTGCATTAAGGATACCAAATTATTCTGACTGGAGAACTGATTTGAAAACTTGCAGCAGAGCAAATTCTGCTAAAAGCATCCAAATGATGGATTCGTTAAAAATATACATAAACTGTTATAATTGCTCAAAGTTTATCACTGTTTTCCATTCATCATTCATAACCTGTGTGTGGCCAAAGGTTTGAATTTTTTTTTTTTTTTTTTTTTTTTTAGAATGTATCAATATTCTTGTAATATGTACATATTTAAGCATTATAATGTTTTAAATAAAACTCTTCAAGTGTTATTTTCCAGTTCAAAGTAAGGTTTTCATCAACCTCTGAGACTTATAGACTTTCTCTGTATTTTCTCTCGACTCCATATTACAGCACGCTTACTCATCTATGTCCATTCACTCACGATGTACAAATATCTATTTCTTTCTTGCTCACAGGGGGCTAAACAAGGACAGACAAAAGGATTAAGTTAATTATATCAACCCCAGTGTGCAACTGGTACTTATTTAGTTGACTCTGAAAGGATGAAAGGCAAAGGCGGAATTTGGACTCAGAACGTAATATTGACAAAGTTTAGTTGTATTGTATTTCGTATGTGTATTTGGTGTGCAAGATTCTTGATGTGAATACGTGTGTTGAAAGAAATACTATTAAACCTTGAGAGAGGCATTATGCCGGTAATAAACACATGCACTGGTATTGTATTGATTGCTTCATTTATTTCTTTTAATATGTAATATTGTTCAATGTTCATCAATGCTCCTAATTTCCTCATCCATAACTTGTATATGGTCAATGGTATAGTTTTTTATCTTTTAGGATTTATTAATATTTTCTTAATATGCACGTTTCAGTGTTGTACTGTTTTTAACCTTTGGCGTCCAGATTATTCTGGTAAATGTCATGCTCATTTATTCACACTGTTTTGAAATAATAATGCATAATCTCAAGGCTTCAAGATTTCAATGATGTGATTGCTTATTCTAGAATGACATTGTAGGGTAGGTGTGAGAGGCCAGAGCAGTCCAGTTTTAATGTAAAATAGGTATTACATTTGAACTGGATATGGCTGATTTAAATACTAAAGGGTTCAGTAAACAGTCCAAGTATTATTTTAAAGTTATAAATAATGTTTTCATTAATCTCTAAGAGATTTAGAGACTTCTGTATTTTTGAACTCCTTTTTCACCCCTTCCTCCATCCCCTTAATGTTAGATGTGCATATTACCCCATCAGTTTCTTAGTAATTTCACACCCACTCATCTCATTTACATAGGTAGTTGGTCTTGAATGCCTGAGGATCTGGGGAAATAGAGGTCCTCTTGAGTGATAACAATGGTTTCAAATTTTGGCACAAGGCCAGCAATTTCAGGGGAGGTGGATAAGTCAATTACATCGATCCCAGTGCTTAACTGGTACCTATTTTATTGACCCTGAAAAAATGAAAGGTAGAAGTGACCTTGGCTGAATTTGAACTCAGACCATAAAGACAGACAAAATGCCACTACGTATTTTGACTAGCATGTTAACGAGTCTGCCAGTTTGCCACCTTGGGTGGTAATATCAATAGTTGTATATCTGATTAAGAGCAAGAGTGTCTGGCTGCAAGCAGACATTCCTACAAATCTTTTTTTCAGATGCTCAAACTGTCCCCCAGTTTCTTAGTAACACTTTCTATAAAGTTCACAGCCCTAAAGTATCCATAATCAACATAGTTACAATGAACAGCAGGTCCTGTGAGATTGGTAAAATGCTAAAATAGTGATGTGTAGACATGTGTTGTGTGCAAGAGATAAGATGAGCCTCAGCAAGACTTTTCCCAAGCAAGGAACATTGGTGTAAATTCTGGGAAGGCAAAAGTGATATTGTGGTGTGTGTGTGTGTGGACATACTTTTAGCAGTGAAATAGACAGGTAAAATGATCAAGGTAGTAAGAGTGTGCAATAAGATAATTAAGCTTAGACTAATCATGGAAAATGCAACTGTTGACTGGCTCCTGTACCAGTGGCATGTAAAAAAAAGCACCATTTGAGTGTGGTCGCTGCCAGTACTGCCTGACTGGCCCTTGTGCCGGTGGCACGTAAAAGCACCCACTACACTCTCGGAGTGGTTGGCATTAGGGAGGGCATCCAGCTGTAGAAACTTTGCAAGATCAGATTGGTGCAGCCTTCAGGCTCGCCAACCCTCAGTCAAACCATCCAACCCATGCTATCATGGAAAGCGGACGTTAAATGATGATGATGATGATGCTGCTCCTCAATCAAGGCTGCCAGACAAACAAAAGGACCCTCCATACAATAACCTTTTGCAGATTACCTCAAAGACGAACGACAGTAATCTTAAATTTATGGCAGGTGACTTCAGTGGGCATGTCAGATAGCATCCTGGTAGATTCCATGGTGTGCATGGAGGCTATGGGTTTAGCACTAGAAATGAGGATGGAAAAAGGCTCTTGGAGTACTGTGATACAAATGACCTAACGATCTGCAACACTAATTTTTGGAAAGCAAACAAGATTGTTGACATTCTGATCAGGAATCAGGATTGACAGTTGACTGTAAATGCGAAGTTCTTCCCTGATGAAGAATGTACTATCCAATATAGGTTGGTAGTTAAGGTCTTCACACTTATTTTTAAAAGGACTCAGAAGTACAATCCAATCAAGAATAGAAAAACGTGGAAGCTTAAAAATCCATAGAAACAGAGATTTAGAAAACACACATCAAATCCATGGAGCCATGGAGAAATAGATGTAAAATGATGAGGATGATATTGACCAAGTGACTGGAACAGTAGAATGCCTCAATTTTAATCTAGTTTGGAGCTTCTATGTTCTTATATCAGATCCTTTTTTTTTTCCACATCAATAAAATAAGTCAACTGTTTTCAGTTGCAACTAGACAGATTGATCTTGTACTAAATCGCCAGAAATCAATATTATCTCCCAAGATTAAGTTATTATCTCCATATTTATGATCTTTCATTTAAGGCAAAAAGAAAAAAAAGAAAATCAGTTAATCACTAATCTTCAATCACCAACATAAAATTTCTATGAGTAGAAACTAATTCTGGTTGATAAAATTCTGTCACCAGTTAGAAAATGTATGCTGAACTAGTTTCCGGAAACAAGTTCATACAAGCCATTTTTTCTGAGCCATTCTCTATATTTTGAAGTCTTCACAAGGTGAATAAAGTATAATGGTCTCGGACAAAAAAATTTAACTTTTTTCTTTTGCTATACATTTACACAAATACAAAGTATATCATCACTAATTTTCAGCTTCACCATTTATCCTACTAGTTCCATTCTAATAAATTCTCTTCTCAAATTAATTACTGATTACTTGACAATGGTGCTGACATGACATTTATTGGAACACACCTTTTGTATTGGCTAGGGTTGCTTATGTAATTAAACCTGTTCGGTATCCAGCCATAATCCTTTAATCCATTAACAACAGAAAACAGACTCTTTATTGTCCTAATGATTAACTCACCATTATCATTTCTTTCAATGTTATTTATTTGATCAAAGGAGTCTGCATGATCAGCTCAGCTATATTCTTATGATATCAATTGTATACACAACAGGAAATATTGGAGCAATATCTCTGTCAAGTCGTTGACCACATGAATGACTAGTTTAAATGATGACTTTGCAACTGTCAATTAGTATTAGTGAATAGCCAATAACTTTTACCCTTTTGATACTGATAAAGATAAGTCAACAACAGAACCTCTAAACAGCCTGTCCTGCTAGAAATAGTAGCTTTCAGAACACATCAGCTTTAAAAAATAGTCATAGTTGGAAAGTCTTTGATTAAAATGCTGAGCTCAGAGTTGATTTAGAATTAATAACAGCCAGAGAGAAAATAGAGAAAAAAAATGTAAAATTTTACTGTATCTTTGGCGATTCATTATGCCTCCCAAGATACAGTAACAACAAACACATGCACTGGTTCTCTTTTACTTCTTTTATTATTAACATTTAACCAATTAGCTAATCAACTGTTTGATTAATCATTCAATCAATCAACTAGGTTTGTCAAAGTTCTTTTGTTGCCATTCGCAACCTAGCTGTCCAGTTGAATAATCAAACAATAGACTAGTTAACAGGTTAAATGACAACAAATAAATGAATAAAAGTAAAAGAAGTGAAATGAAGTCAGTTCATAAATTTATTGACCTAGGCAATCTAATTAACAATGATAATGAGTATTATGAAAGTATAAATACTAGAATGAGATGGGAGTATTGCCTCCATTGGAAACAAAAGGATTATCTCAGTGCACATAACATTGTATTTTATGGGACTGAAACATAAGCACTGAATGTGGAGAATGTGTAAAGGTAATAAAAAAAATGAGGTGAGCCTGCTCTGCTGGATGTGTAATGGTAATGACCATGAATAATGGAGTACAAATAAGCTGGGAGTTAAAACTAGATATAAGAGGAATCAGATGTAGTGTGTAAGAGAGAAAACTGCACTGCTGCAAACATGTAATGCAGATGGATGACGAGAGAGGGGAGTTGGATGTTCTGATGTACAGAATGACTGAGGAAGCCATGAAGAGAAGTTGTGAAGCATTGTCTCAAGAGACTGAACTGAAAGGAGACGGCAAGGGAGTGTAACATGGTGAAATGCTGTGCTGGAAAAGTCCCATCCATCTTATCTAAGCATATGAAACAGATGATGATGATGACTGAATTTAGGTGAATTTAATTTTATTTGAGATGTTTTGAAACTCATTTTTTGATGTAAAGCTAACGGCACAAAAGAAAAACATGAAAATTAATTCAAGGTTTCCTCTTTAAATCACATGTCTCCTCCACTCAAGTCAAATAGAATTAAGATACCATTTACTAGAAACTAAATTAATACATTAGATATAGCCCAGATATTTATATTTCTAAGTAGTATGATTGCAATATATAAGCAACAGAAATGAGGTTCCTCCAAAGGACCTCTGGAGTAACATTGACAGGATGTACAGTTTGAAGACCAGTGAGTCTCTCCAGGCTGAGCCATCACTTCTCGGCATTGAGAGGTCACAGCTTCAGTACTACAGACATGTGAACATTATGTCACAGGAAAGAATCACAAGACATATTCTTCAAGCTGAACCAACCAACAGAAGACCTAGGGGTAGACCAAGAATGAGATGGCTGAACAATGACCATAACTTCAGTTGGTCATGCCTGGAGATCCAGTCAGAAAATTTGATGACAATTGCTTCCGATAGGACCCTATGGAATAAGTACCTGAGGACTGTACCCCAACAACCTTTCTAGGAACAGCAGAGGGAGAAGATGGCTGGTTGGCTGTACTGAGAATTCATAAATAAAGTGCAACTTTTTGTTAATGCATCAATGCTCACATATTTGTAGCTATAAATACAAAAAAAAAAAAAAAAACACTAACAGAAAAATCAATGTTGTTTTATTGATATCAGTAACAAGTAAGTGAGTACAAGTGAATTACCAATTTTTTTTATTTACATCCATCTTCAACATTCAGTCATTATTTCTAATGAAAAGAGCAGAGTAAACATAACGATGAGATACTAAACAACATCTCATAAATTTGAAATGGTATTGTCTACTAAGCTATTTGCACTTTACATAATGACATAGTGATTTCTTTTGCGAAACAAAGATCATTTTAGTAAAGTACAAATAGCCTTACAAGGGTGAAAGGCAAAGTCAGCTTTGATAGAATATCAATCAATTACAGCAATAAACTAAACTCTGTAAAGCAGCCTACCAGGTTTACAACCATTTCTGATGAACTAGACAGCTATTTAACCCAAAACTCTAAGAAAACAATATCCTTCAACATTTAAATAAACTGCAACTGTTTGTATCAGTAATATATTCTTTTCTACTCCAGGCACAAAGCCTGAAATTTTGGGGGAGGCAGTCGATTAGATTGACCTCAGTATGCAACTGGTACTTTATTTATTGACCCTGAAAAGATGAAACGCAAAGTCGACCTCGGTGGAATTTGAACTCAGAACATGAAGACAGACAAAAGGCCGCTAAGAATTTTGCCTGGCATGCTAATGACTCTGCCAGCTTGCTGCCTTTGTACCAGTAATATCAGAGGAGAGTATTTAAGCAACCTTGATACTGAAATGAAGTACAGGCATGGCTGGCTGAGTGGTTAAGAAGCTTGCTTTGTAACCACATGGTTTTGGTTCCACTCCAACTACGAGGCACTTTGGGCAAGTGTCTTCTACTATAGCTCCAGACTGACCATTACCTTGTGAGTGAACTTAGAAGATGGAAACTATATGGAAGGCCATCGTGTGTGTGTTTGATCTTTGCATGCGGTGTCTTTGTGTCTGCGTTTGTTACCCCACACCACTTCACAACTGTTGTTGGTTTGTGTACGGCCTGTAACTCAGTGCTTTGGCATAAAAAAAAACAGAATAAGTACCAGATTTTAAAAGGTAAGTATCGGGATTGATTTGTTTGACCAAAACCTTTCAATGTAGTGCCCCAGCATGGCCGAAGACAAATGAGTGAAACAAGTAAAAGATAAAAGAATTATATAGTGCTGAGTCTCCTTGAAAAGTTATCATCATTATTACTTAATGATCACTCTCCATATTGACATGGATTGCATATGTTGTCATGATCTGATTCATTTCATATTAGGAATGGTTGCTCCTAAAGGCTTGATGCTCATACATATTTGCTTTGATTTCTGCAGCTGGATGCTTTACAAAGTGTGCTGGGTGTATTCTCTTAAGGAACCAACACTACAGAGGTTGAATAGACCAGGGTGAGATAGGATTAAAGTAACCTCAAATTCGTACACTTTCTCTGCAAAAGGAGTGCTGTGGGTCCCATCATAGTGCTATCACAGCAAGTGAGAGTACACAGAAAAAGCAGAGAATATTCTGTAACTTAAGACATGTAGACGAGGGTGTCAGTGGGAGATAGATTAAAGCATTTTCTAATTTAATACACTTTTAAATTTTTGATTAGCTTCATGGATTTCAGAATTAACTGTCTCATGTTTCTCTTTAAATAAACTATCATCCTCATTTAATGTCCAGACCAGCTGTCATTCCTGTCACCAACCATTACCTGTCTCCAAGCAAGGTAATATTTCCCAATGGCCAGACATTTTTCACAGAAGACTAGAAATGAACAACATGCTCACTTATAATCATCACGGGATGTCAAGACAAGGGTACACATACATACACGCCTATATATATGATGAACTTTCCATCTTCTAAATCCATTCACAAGGATTTGGTCAGTCCAGAGCTTTAGTAGAAGACACTCACCCAAGGTGCCACACAGTGGGACAGAATCTAAGACCAAATGATTGGTAAGTAAGCTTCTTAATCATATGGCTATGTTTACACCTATGTAATTATAAATGCAACACGTTAAACACAAATGAAGGATATTGTTAGACACAATAAAAAATACTGCAGTGTAAATTTTCTAGGCATATGGCGGAGTGGTTAAGCGTGCGGGCTACTAACCCCAAGATTCCGAGTTCGATTCCAGGCAGTGACCTGAATAATAATAATATCGAAAAATACCTTAGGAATGAGAACCTAGGTTCGAAATTTCCCCAAGATACCTGATGAAAGCTGGAGGGTATATCAACCGAAACGTTGTGTTAACAACAAACAAGATGAGGACAGATATCTGTCAAATGTAAATAATGTAAAAAAAAATAAATAAAACAAATCTTTTTTCTTTATTTGAATTTTAAAAATGCTTGCAGATTCTGAATCTCTGATGTTCAAAACATATAAACCAGAAGACAATTTTTTAAAAAGTACAATTTAAAAAGTCATAGGTGGAGATAAAGAAAATTTATGTTTAAAAGAACAAGAACCTCCAAATCATAACATACTATGGCTGTGTACAGTTCACCATTTGGAAAAACACTATAAGCTATTCAGGATTTGTAAAGACTATCAATAGATTCACATCATAGCAAACACAGTATTGAGATTTTTTAAAAATAAGATTGGTCAAAAGAAAGAGACTGTGTCTATGGTTTTCTAAGCATACTATCAAATTTTATTTTGAACTATTTTACACTAAAGCAGAATCTATTCAATTATCAAATTAATTGAGAAATTTCTTATTAATAATTTTTCATTAATGTTAGTGTGTCACACTGAAAAATTAAAAAGAACATAATTTACTTCTTAAAACAAAAATACATGACTGAATGAAATGAGAGAGAGAGAGAGAAAGAGATGCTCACCCACCCACCATTATCTTCAGCTAGAAGCTGTTGTGTATGTATTTTTTAATTTAAAAATAGCAGCTGCTATGTTTAAATGTTTTTCTAGTAAGATTCAAATAAAGATTTTATAGAAGCTGGTAACCATTTTAAATTTCTGCATTTTCTTTTAAAGAATAAAGTTTACATTATTTCTGCTTCACTTATAAAATGTAAAAAGTATGTTCTATTATTTCATACCCTTTGTAGCTTTATATTTTAAAATGATATCATCACCATCACGATCATCTTTTACTGTCCACTTTTCTATGCTTGCAGAGTCAGAGGTTCTTGAGGCAGATTTTGTATGACTGGATACCCCTCCAGTTGCCAAACCTCATCTGCTTCCAAGCAAGGTAATGTTTCTTATGACTACACATGTCACAAATATCACATGTAGCCAAGGAGACAGTAACACACACACGACTGGCTTCTTTCAATTTCCCTCTGCCAAATTCACTCACAAAGCTTTGATCCGTCTGGGGTTATATAAGACACTTGTCCAAGATATCAGATCAATTTCGGAAAACAATGAATAAAATAGCAAATCATAAATCATGTTTTGATATTAAAAATAGAATAAAAAATATAAATCAAATATTCCAAACAAATAATGTAGATAATATAATCACAAATGAATCTTTGAAATCCAACCTATCGAAGCAAAATTAAAATGAATTGTTACCTAAAACAGCCTGGATTAAGCATCATCGTTTCTAACAAGCAGTAAAGACACTCTTTTAAAGGTAATGTGCTGTAATATGCTTTGACACATACTTTTCAAAACAACCAGCAACATTTAAAACTGACCTTTCAATTCTGTTGATAAGAGAATGTATAACACTGTTGAATTGTAAATACCATTATTATTATTATTATTATGCTTGATTATTCCAAAATACACTAAACTTTTATAACCACCTCATTAAGAACAGGAGTTATAGAAAAAGACCAAAACCAGATAGGACATGAACACGTTTATTTTTATCAAAAGTAGGGCATGGAATTTAAGCTAAATTTTAAGAGAAATATAAGTATATATAGAAATTAAATACTCTCTCAATTATATATATATATATATATATATATATATATATATATCATCATCGTTTAACACCTGTCTTCCATGAATGCATAGGTAGAACAGTTGACAAGAGCCGACCAGGTAAATGACTACCCCAAGCTACTGTGTGTGTTTTGGCAGGGTTTTTGTGGCTGGATGCCCTTCCAAACACCAACCATTCTGTGGAGTAGACTCAATGCTTTTTACATGGAACGAGCACAGACAAGGCGCTATATCTTTTAAATTTGTTTACAGGAAACGTTTTGAATATGCAAATAAAACTCCTATTCCATTATGCCAGCCAAAGTCTAATGATGCTGACTGGTGAACCAGTTTTCTTGGGTTGCATCTTGACATATGATTTGTGGAAACATGTACAGCAATTCAGTAAATGTTTATAAATTCCATCCAAGGATTATTGTCATTATACACACACACACACAAATATCAATCATCATTATTTAATGTCTGTATTCCATGGGTTGGGCAGTTTGACAGAAGCCAGTTAGCCAGAGGGCTGCATTGAGCTTGAATGTCAACTTTGGCAAGGTTTTTATAGCTGCGCTGCTTCCTAGTACCAACCACCTTATGTACCAGGTGCTTTTCTAATGGTACCAGCACTAGTGAAGCCACCAAGTTAACTCAAACGACAAGACTCCTTGGGGATGCAGAATAGATGGAAGTGGCTTTGCATCAAGTGTGGAGAGGCTATAAAGCATGATAGTGGGCAGGAACAGATATCATGCTTCAAAGAGACATCTCAACAACTGAGTATAAAATAAGATGATATTACAATAAAAAAATAAATCAAAGAGACTATTTAGAGGGAAATGGTGGTACAAAGACTGTCAAAGTTAACATGATTTTTTATCTAAGCTTGTGAAATAGACTTCGTTGTCCGGGGGGGGGGGGACATACTATATATATATATATATATATCAGTCTACAAAGCAATAAAAACGATGAGCAAAACCTGAAGAGTTCAAGTTTTTACTAAAACACACTCACTGGTTCTATCACATGGCCTTATTAAATCATATGACCTCAAAATTAAATCTAAACTGCTTATTGTAATATCATTGTCTCTACTCAGCCACATAAAGAACAGTACCCCTATGTTTGTGTCCGCATACGTTTTGGTATTTCGATGAATTCCCTTTTGAGAACCATTAGGTCTTAGTAGACACAACATATGGTCTATTTCTAGCACATTAAATGTCCACTTTAGTGGTCATCGTTATATATGAAAATATACTTTAATCCCCTAAGATCTCAGATATTTTTTCTGAATCTCTCTGATTCTTTAAATGTGCTAGCTTCCTGGTAATAAATCGATATTAATTAATATCTGATTTTTTACCCTATGTTTTAATTATATATATATATATATATATATATATATATATATATATATGGGAGAATATACAAAAAATAACAACAGACGAGGACAGGTGGTGTAAATAACAAAAGTATATATTAGTATGACGCTCGGGAATACGGAAAGTCTTTGACGTTTCGAGCTACGCTCTTCAACAGAAAGAATACGGAGACAAGGAGAAAAACACGGAGAAAAAAAATTGAATAGTGTTCAGTCAACGGTCAATCATATATATCCTCATCTCTATCCATCTTCTACTCTCCTCTCATACTCCTGTGAATTTACTGGTCCACTCTTATCATTTCTCTTCTATTCACATTCCTGTAACTTGAGGGTGTGGCCTGTCATAACTTCATCACCAACTGGAGTGACCTTTCTCCTCTACAGCAAGATATCTGCTCCTGTCTTTCTGTCATACTTTAACCTTTCATCACCTGGCATAAAGCTGCATCCCAGCATACTCCATCTCTCAGTTGAGGAGTCTTGTCTTGAGTGAGTTACTTGGTGACCTTACTAGTATTGGTACCATATAGAAAAGTACCCAGTTCACTCCTGTAAAGTGGTTGACGTTAGGAAAGGCATCCAGCTTTTGAAACCATGCCAAAGCAGACACTGGAGCTTGATGCAGTCCTCTTGCTCACCAGCTCCTATCAAACTGTCCAATCCATACCAGCATGGCAAACACATTAAATGATGATGATAATATAATGTGTATATCTGCATGAATTGACCAGTGCACTTTAATGTTGTTTCAGTTCACCTATGCTACAACATATATGTAACTTAGTATTTCATATTAAAAATAAAAGCATACTAGTCTCATTTATGTCCAACCGACTCATCTGCATTTAATGTTCATATCTATCATGTAGCATCACACATATATTTCATACAAATCATGGAGAGAGAACCCCTTTGTTGCTACCATAAGTAACAATTCAATAAACTCCTTGCTAGACATTTTTCCTTGTAGTTGCTTTATACCAGCTACAATTATCACTAGCACTAAATAGCTCATCTAGTTACAGAAACAACACCAGTAGTAAATAGGTCATCTAAGTACAGAAAGTATTAAATACATGGGGGTCGGTGCCAGTGCCACCTGACTGACACTCGTACCTGTGACACGTAAAAAGCACCTACTACACTCTCGGAGTGGTTGACGTTAAGAAGGGCATCCAGCTGTAGAAGCATTGCCAGATCAGATTAGAACATGGTGCAGCCTCCTGGCTTGCCAGTCCTCAGTCAAACCATCCAACCCATGCCAGCATGGAAAGTGGATGTTAAACGATGATGAATGATGACAGGTTTGTAAATTTCGTTTAAGTGCTCTAATGCCAGCTATTCTTGTATATGTATCATCATCATAATCGCTTAACGTCCGTTTTCCATGCTGGCATGGGTTGGATGGTTTGACTGAGGTCTGGAGAGCCAGCAGCTGCACCAGGCTCCAATTTGATTTAGTAATGTTTCTACAGCTGGATGCCCTTCCTAACGCCAACCACTCCGAGAGTGTAGTGGGTGGTTTTTACATGCCATCAGCACAGGAACCAGTCAGTCAGGCCTAGCATTGATCACGTTCAGATAGTGCTTTTTATGTCTCACTGGCATGGGGGCCAGTCAGGGGGTACTGGCATCACCATGTTCGGATGGTGCTTTTTACGTGCCACCAGCACGGGAGCCAGTCAGGAGTCACTGGCCACTGCTATGATATTGATTTTATTTGACTTATCAGGTCTTCTCAGCATATCATATCGCCCGATACATGAAGATACATGAAAGCCTCCAATGAGTGGTGAGACACTGTATTGGAAGAGAAATGTCCAATCCAGGTCATGATGGAGTTTCATCCTCCTCCTCATCTTTCAACATCATTTTCAATGCTGGCATGAGTTGGACAGTTTGATAGGATCTGACAGGTCAGAGGACTGCATTGTGCTCCAATGTCTTTGACATGGTTTCTACAGCTGGATATCGTTCCTAATGCCAACCACTTTATGCAGAAACAAAATCAAGATACAACTGACAAAAACAGAATCTATTAACCTTGAATTTACAATTACTCTTCACTCTGAGAATATATGTACTATTCACTAAGACAATGTATGCATTCAAAATATACCAACCAAAACAATATAAGTGAACTATACCAAAACTATGAGGTTAATAGTCCAATTAGTTTATGAAAAACAAAAATCTACAAATATGCCAACTGAAATAGAAATTAAGTTCAGCTTGTTTAATTCCTTCTATTGCACTTAATAGAAATATATATATATATATATATATATATATATATATATATATATATATATATATATATATATATATATATATATATATATATTTATTTCAAAATAGCATTTCTAAGGGATTCTCTAATAATACATTTCTTATTTTGGTGGTGATGGTGAATCATAAGTTTCAAATACACAAACAAAATCTTCACAACATTTATTTAGTTATGAACATAAATTTAACAGTTTTTAGTTTCATTTAAACAATTTTCATGAGACTCAAAATTAAGGTCAGATAAGGAAAGCAATTACTCATTTCATTCCTCTATATCAAATAGACTTATTAACTGGTAGTTTAATGTACATGTTTATATATACACCAGTGTATTTGCCTAAGTACATAATCATTCATGAAAGGTACAAGCATGGTCATGTGGTCACAAAATTATCTTTACAATCTTATGGGCCTAGGTTTGATTCTTTTAGGTGGCACCTTGGGCAAGTGTCTTCTACTTTAATGCTTTGTTGACCTAATTTTTGTGAATGAAAAATATATGTAAGTCTATCAGAAAGAAAATTCAAGGAGCCAATCTCATTGCAAACTGTAACATTGATTCTACCAGAGGACTGTATTAAGGGTGACAAGCATCTGTGGAATACTCACCCACTTACACTTACAGCACAAAGAGTAAGCAGTTTGGTTGCACAAACAACTGAATTATTCTTTGTCATAGCAACAAAGGGGCTGCTTACTTGGAAATTGATTGCTACATATAAAGCACACAGTTGAACTCATACAATTAAAAACATGATAAAGCTATAAGACATTTTAATTGTAGCTAATTCGTTAAATAATGTAGATTATGCAGAAAAAAAATGCTAATTAGGCAAGACATACTTCAAAGTGAACAAGTTGTGGTTTCCATAAACACTAAACAGGAATAAAAATTTCAAAATGTGTTGCTATTCATTTGCTAATATAACTCAGCCTACATCTTTATATAAGTATTCATTTTGACATCATCCAACTGGACCACAGGATTAACAAACCCTTCTGAAAATCTACTAGCTAGTTCTTCAAAAAAGATGTCAGATGGCCATCTGCTTAAGAATTCATTAAATAAATCTAAAAGCCAGAATAGTGCTAGTAATAATTACAGCTCAGTTTAAAGTGGAATGAACTTAAAGGCAATAACCTTTGACTGAAATATAGCTTTTAACAAAATAGAAAATGTAGATATATAATTTTGAATAAAATTAACCATGTAGATACAATTAATAAAATCTTCATTAGCACACATCAATTTAAGTCTGTCTTGCATTCACAAAGCAAAGTATTGTCAACTCTTTAACACGGAATTGATTTATCAGTTTGAGAACATATGTGATTCAGACTGTACTCTAAACTTGAATGTGATGAACTAGGTCAAAACTGATTGCTTGTCAAATTCACATGTTCTATGGTATGCTATATAATGTTTTCTCAAAAGCTAAACACGTTCATACTTAATTAAACTGAATAGACTTCTACTTTGATCAAAAATGCAGTAATCAATTCTTCACATTCCAAATCTGAAATATTCTTTAACTAAAACTGCTCTTTATAAAAACCGTCTTTTTGGGGGGACAAATAGAGCATAACGAATATGAATGACAGTTACGTAAATTGTGCCGGTTTACTAATCTTGTTTAAGCAGCAATTGGATACCATCTTGCACATAACTAGCTGGAAATGGAACCCTTTAAGATACTCTGATGTCATTTTTGAGACTATTCTATGTCAATCTTCAGATCACAAATGTTAGCCAAAATTCAAGGTCTTACATCAAACGTGAAAGTGCAATCAAAACATACTTCCACAATAAATGACATTCAACAGTACAAACTAGGGTACTTCTTTTCTACCAACAAGTTAGTTCAAGAACATTGAGGGGTTGTAAAATTATGTAATGCTCAACAGCCTATAACCAAACAAACTGAACTACATAAAGATTTGTGTTACAACCACTGTTACACTCAATTCTTCTTTATGATAGTGAAAAAGGATCTTTAGGGGCTGAAGTTCCCTGCTGTTTGTAGGTTTTTAACAGCTGGAGTTCAAACATTGCTGCTATCATCAGGCACAGTTGTGTGTTACGAAGTATGCTTCACTATCACACGGTTCCAGGTTCAAGTCCACTGTAAGGCACCTTGGACAAGTGTCTTATACTACAGTCCAGGGTCATCCAAAACGCTGAGTGGTTTCGGTTGATGGAAACAGAAAGAAGCTTCTCGTGTATGTGTATCCTTGCTTTGACATCACGTTTAATTCTAAATCATTGTCATACAAACGGTGCCATTCATTTCAAATATACCGTAAAAAAAGGCTTGTCATGGGGAAGCATTACCTTGTTCGGAAACAGCGAAAGTTAGCGACAAAACGGGCATCCGGCCGTAGAAAATCTACCCCAATAAACACCGTCCAACCGATGCAAGCACGATTACCACTTCAAATATCAAACTTTGCTCATTGAATGTGGACTGATTTCACTAGAACTCAGACACTGCCAGACATGAACTGCAAGTAAATTTTCTTTCATATCGGCTGAGTGATTAGATGCATGACTACTGACAATGTAGAAAAGTTCAGATATAACCAATACGCCTTTTTGACAACCAAAAAAATAAAGTACTTGTTTATATAATAGAAAACACTAAGCTCTAACATAAAAAAAAACTAAGTATTATTTTTAAAGAATAGACATTACTAAAGAAAGCGACATATATAAAGGAATTCCTTGGTAAGTGGTATTAGATATGTCAAAATAAGAGGATCGCCTAAATTAAGAAATGTAGTTATAAAAATTAGTAATGATAGTGTCATTAAATCGGTAACAATTTTTTTTTTTTAAATCACATGACAAAAATATCTACTCTGATGAAATTAACTAAACATTTGTTTGAATAACTTTTAAGTCATTTGAATGTATTTCCGAAAAAAAAAAATCTAAGCAAAATAGTTTGAAATGTTTTGACAAAATGCCAGTTTTCAAATACATTTCTTAAGGTATAATTTGATTGAATGTCAGTATAACCGCAACAAACAATACACAGAACTAGTTAAGAACTAACAATTACTACATAGAGCTATCAACCATCTATAAAACAATTTTTTCCATTTTAACAAGGATAAGAAATAATTATTAAAAATAAGATAACTATCAACGAGTTTGAAAACATTCGTTTCGAAGTAGCTATCAGGATGTGATATGTTACCGAAATTTAACAAGGAAATAACGCAACTTTAACAATTAACTTCTAAAAAATAAATCGGAGAAAACACTATAAAATAAAGATTATAAATAATATAAAAGATTTATATAAAATATTTTATTTATGTCTACTTTCAGTGTGAAGTTGACAGTATCAAATCCAGCTGATCATGTCTATGTAAGGAGTGGCAGGACTATAATTCATAAAGAACTATGGCCATCATATTTATAGGAACTTGCGAAAAACTAATCGGTAGATCGATTTTCTATAGTTTACAAACGAGTAAAACATGTAAACATTTTGAAACTTATTGTTAAATGGTGGTATGTAAGATGATCTCTTAGTATACAGCTACAATTCATATTGAAGAAGGGCGGATACTGTGGTTTTTTATCTAGTAAGTCATGCTTCATGAAATCGGCAACAGTGCACCGAATGTCCCCCCTTTTTTTTAGTTGTAGTGCACCTGAGCATTGTATACAACAATTTCATTAATATGAATATAGTTTATATTAAACAGTATAGGTGAAGAAGTATCGATCTTTAACTATGATTTTAAATATACTGTAATAAGCTTCGTAGCGACATTATAGCTACAGAAACAGATCTGGAAACGCATGTTAAGTAAAAGGAGAAAAACCCGAAGCACGTGGTTTTAAAAGTTGGTCTAATATTTTCGAGCTCCTGTATAGATATTCATTAAATATATTATTTAGTCATGAGAGTGTAATTATCAAGTATTTGCAGTACACATGAAATAAATCATTACATACAACAGTAAAGATAGATGGAAGGAAACACAGTATGCTGATAGAAAGATAAACGTTTTCACACAACACGATCATACGAAATAATATAAACGGATTATCGCGGCTTATTTTAGACAAGTGAATGACGACTAATATCGATTAGATAGGTTATTTTGTGGTTAGGAAAATCTTAAAAAATGTGTTAAAATATAAACTTGAGATTTCACCTTAGAAATAAATATTTAAAAGAAAAAAAAGACGCATAAATTGAAAATATATGACAAGCGAAATCGAGTGTATTTACAAAGATAGAGCGAGTTGAGCTGTTGCTTCGTTTTTGATTTGTACAGAAAAGTATTTTCCTATATAAACAACAAATGATTAATAAGTAAAAGAACAGCTAAATGTTCTTGTTTGGCAGAAAGACACGTTTTTTCTTGATGAAACAATTGCATAAAATACGCGAATAAGAATAATTCAGAGGTACGGCAACTCGGTAAAAAATCGACAGTAAATATAACAGTATAAATAATAAGTAAATGAAGGAAGTAGCCATTTAGATCATACCTTAATGTCTTGATGAAGCAAACAAATATTTAAGATTAATTCACTCGTAAGGAAACGAAGCCGGTAAATGCCATGCTTCTAATAAAACCTCGGTAATTACTTTAGTCAGTGCGGGAGTGAGACTACACGAACTGGAAACCTCGCCCTAATTGAAGTCAGCACCTACATAATAATAGCTGCTTTGTTGCAGTGAATAGTTAAACATTATCTTTTCGTTTCGTTAGAGTAAAAAACTTATCAATAAAAATGAAGTTTCGATTCATGACTCGAATCGTTGCTATATAATTGTAGTAGTTGTATCAGTAAGTACTATTTTATGAAGGTCAAAGGTCAAAAGAAAAGTGGAAAATAACAAACATTTCTAACATAAAAAGAATATCAAGCTTGCTACAGATAAGTTGAATATTATTATGTCTGCAGAGATACTAGGATCGAGATTATAGCAACAAAAGAATACTGATTAAGATTATTATGCAAGCATTTTCTTTTTTTTTTTTCATGAAACAAAAACGATAAATAATCGAAACTATCTCTTGATTTTTACGAGCTTGTGGTTAAGCATGTAAATTTTCTTTTTCACCGAAACATTTACCACTGAAACCACCCCTTCGTATTTTTCCACACACATTTTTTTTTTAATGATTCATTACAATCAAGCTGTTTTTTAAATCAACGTTTCAAATCCACTGTAAAGCATCTAACTTTATTACTAAATATACACAAACACAGTAATGTTAATTTCATATTTTGATATTAGTTAGAAAATTTAGCACAAAGCCAGCAATTTCTGGAGGAGGAAGTAATCAATTTACATCAACACAAATGCTCAACTAGTACATATTTTATCGATCTAGAAAGGATGATACTTTAATATTTTAAACTATTTAAATTTACCCACGAAAAATAAATATACGGAAACTGCGAGCTAGTATCTCTTTAAGTATACAATAGGAAAAGTGTGAAGTTAATAGAATGCCTACGAAACACGGTGGATTTGAACTTAAAACAACCTTAGTACGGTTTAGTTTCAGTGGAGTTTCACGAACTTTGGATGGATTTTTTTAGTAGTTTCGGCCACAGCAAAATTTTAGAATATAATTCTTTTACATTCTAAATTCGGCGGACGTAATGAATGTGGACCGCACCCCCTTTGTTTTTTGTTTTTTTTTACAGAATCCCCCATTTTCAAGTACGGAGATTCTGATTTTGATCCCCCCCCCCCCGCCTATTGAAGAATTGGTGGGGGACAAAATTTTAAATGCCGTTCCTTTTGCAGAATCAGAATCTCCGTACTAAAAAATAGGGGATTCTGTAAAAAAAAAAAAAAAAAAACGAAAGGTGGGTGCGGTCCACATTTTTTATGTCGGCCCCAAATTCTATATTGGCTATTAAACAATTCCCTCAAAACAGCTTGTTTAAAACTATAAGGTAACTCCGCTATTACTAGATGAAATTGTCAATAAAGCTTTTAAAATAATCTACGATTCCCATCATTCATCGGAAGCAGTACTTATTCAAGTTTTACGAAACCCCTTTTCTGTTTCTTTCTTCTTTTTCTTAGGGGTGGCCAAGTATATGCGTTATCGTAAAGTAAGTACTGTATCAAACCTAGCATTGGAAAATCTACATTTGAAAAGCGAATACATTTAAACAAAGCAACGATACAGACTTCAGACAACGAAAGATGATTTCAATAACTATTTCTAACTCTTTTATATCCATATCAGCGCTTTGAACTTGAACAAATATATATGTATATATATATATTGATGTTTATTACATATAAATACACGTAGCTGTCCGACTTATACCTCATAATGACATTTCCAATTTTTTTTTAATTAGCATAAGTAAAGAGAAAAAACATGCTGTGACTATTTTTAAATCAAAATACGCGTGCGCGCGAGAGCACATACTCACACACACGGTACATGCGCATGTGCGAAAAGTAATATGATCTGTAAAATGAGCAGTGGTCTCAGTACAACAACAGCTGGTTGTTTTAGACTCTTGGTTAGCCCTCGTCGAGGAAGCTGACCTATGATCAAAGGCGTTCCAGTGTGACCATTCCATCACTTGTATATTTAGAACTACTTTATCCAATGCACCCCCTTCCTGTCTGGTTATATATTCTTTCCTGTAAATGTCGTCCACACTATAGCCCCTGGGCGACGAAAGCCTTGTGTAAATATATATATATATCAGAGGAAGGTTAACAGGGAAACTAGCTTTTGTATGTAGATGCACAGGTATAATAAGCGCTGAAAATATGTAGAAAATAGACTCCCTCAACTGTCCGGGGGGGTGGGGGCAAGCTAGAGGTGGTAGATAGCTTCTGTTTGCTAGGTGACCAAGTTAGTAATGGAGATGGATGCTCCAAGAGCTCCGAGAAAATAAGATTAGGCTGGGCAAAATTCAGAGAGTTCCTGCCTTTGCTGGCAACAAAAGGCCTCTCTCTCAGAGTGAAAGGCAGATTGTATGATGCCTGTGTACAAACAGCTATGCTACATAGCAGTGAAACATGGGTTGTGACAGCCGAGGACATGCATAGAAATGAAAAGAAATGAAGCCAGTATGCTTCGCTGGATGTGCAATGTCAGTGTGCATGTTCAACAGAATGTAAGCATCTTGAGAGACAAGTTAAGCATAAGAGACATTAGATGTGGTGTGCAAGAGAGACAACAGCACTGGTATTGTCATGTGATGAGTATGGACGAGGACAGCTGTGTAAAGAAGTGCTGATCTCTAACTGTGGTGGAGGTAGACCCAGGAAGACATGAAGCGGAAAAGCATGATTTTCGAACTTTGAGCCTCAGAGGCAATGACTAGTGACCGAGACCTTTGGTGATATGCTGCACACGAGAAGACCTGCCAAGCCAAGTGAAATCATAGTCATGGCTGATGTAACTGGCACCCATGCAGGTGGCACGAAAAGAGCACCATTTGAGCATTGGGCTTCATGGAGGCAAAGTGGCTGAGTTCCTTTTGAGCGTTGGGCCTCATTGAAGCAATGACATGAGACATTTGGTATTATGTCATTCTTGAGAAGACCCATCAAGCCAAGCAAAATCGCAGTCATGGCAGATACAAGTGTCATGCAAATGGCACCTGTGCCAGTGGCAAGTAAAAGCACCCATTACACTCTCAGAGTGGTTGGCGTTAGGAAGGGCATCCAGTCATAGAAACCATGCCAAATCAGACTGGAGTTTGGTGCAACCTTCCAACTTACCAGCACTGGTCAAACTGTCCAACCCATGCCATTAAATGATGATGTTGGTGATGATATATATATATATATATATATATATATATATATATATATATATATGTATATGTATATATATATATATATATATATATATATATATATATATATACACACATACACATATATGTAAATAAATAAATAACAAAGGACAGGTATCAATTCATTACACCTGTTTCCAATGAATTTTTTTAATTGATTAATGAGTACATTATATATCATTATAGACAGCTGTAATGAATTGATACCTATCCATCGGTTGTTATTTATTTATTTATGATTCACTTCTCTAAGAACCTACTCCTCTTGTGATCAGATGTATATTATGGACCATATATTTCATACAATGTGCGTTCTGAATTTGCCATCCAACCCATGCCAGCATGGAAAATAAACATTAAATGATGAAATATATACACCTGTGTATATATATATATGTACATGTACATGTATGTGTGTGTGTGTGTATGGATGCAATGCATACAAATGCATATATCATCATCATTGTTGTCGTTTAACGTCCGTTTTCCAAGCTGGCATGGGTTGGACAATTTGGCTGGTCTCTGGCAAGCTAGGAGGCCGCACCAGGCTCCAATCTGATCTGGCAATGTTTCTACAGCTGGATGCCCTTTCTAATGCCAACCACTCCGAGAGTGTAGTGGATGCTTTTTACATGTCACCGGCACAGGAGCCAATCAGGATGAGGGGGCAGGCATCAACCATGTTCGGATGGTGCTTTTTACATGCCACCAGCACAGGATCCACTCAGGCAGGCAGTCATATATATACATATATATATAATCATAAATATATAGGGATTGACAGTAACCTGCTTCTCCAACATACTGAGAATTCAGAAATAGCAGTCAAAGAACTACTGATTTCAAAACTACAAATTATTACTCCAGATTGATAGCGATATTTTTGATACACACAGAACAAAAAACAGTGCAAAATTGTTGATTATTAATTTTATTACTAATTGACGATTCCCTGCCCTACATATCTACATATATATATATATACACACACACACACACACACGTACATATATATATACTAAAACTAAAAAGATTGTCTGTTTTCCTGCCCTTTGATTAAGATGATAAACATTACAAATAATATAGTAATTTCCCTCTTTAAGAAAAAAAAATATCAAATTGAAAATGTCTGAAAGAGTGGTTGCAGCTACCACCGTCCATTCTTATTTCTTCCCCTAACCATTTATACAACTTTTGGAATGTTGTGGACTGAAAGATAGAAATTCTCCCTATATTGTTATGAGATATTTTTGGGATCAATGGGTACTTGATTTTTTTTTTTTTTTCTTAAAGGGGAAAATTACTATTTTATTTAAAATAAAATATTAATCCTTATTGTCTTAATCAAAAGGCAGAAAAACACACAGAGAGAGAGAGAGAAACTATCTCTTTATTGATGAAGATCAATTACAATGGGAAGAGTTGAATCTCATAAGAATAGAAAAAAAAACCAACAAATGGGTTGTACCTTATAATTAAACCCTTCTAAGAGCATTCAAATGCCATTGCAGTGTTGAAATCATTACCCCAGAAAGGTCAATTAAGTACATCAAGTACATGCTGAAAGGAAATGACCAAGCTACTGTTCAAATGAACAATAACAAAATTTGTCAATATCTAATGGGTAGGTATATTGGACCATCCAAGGCAGTGGCATCTATTTCAGGATTTTCAATTCATATAAGAGCACCTACAATAGTGAGACTTCAAGTTCATCTACCAGATGAACAAAGAATATTAGTCAGAAATAATATAAGAATATATATGGCTGTCAATGAATGACATATGAGAACAACATGAACAGATTGATGACTTTGCAAAAGCATTACTTTATGCTGAAATACCCAGTATCTCATTTGGATGAGTAGTAACAAAGAATAAAGCCATTTAAAGGTTTTCAAAAAAGAAACACTAGGTTATGTTTATGTTGTCACCCAGAAGTCAGGAGAATTGTATTATTTCCTTTGCCACTGCCCAGTGACATTTTCAACTTGGAGTGGTTGTGACCCAACAGGTCACAGGTACAACTAGTATACATATATATATATATGTGTGTGTGTGTGTGTGTGTATGCACATATACATACATATTCACACACACATGTATATATAGGCACTGGAGTGGCTGTGTGGTAAGTAGCTTGCTTACCAACCACATGGTTCCAGGTTCAGTCCTTACTGTGTGGCACCTTGGGCAAGTGTCTTCTACTATAGTCTCGAGCCAACTGAAGCCTTGTGAGTGGATATGGTAGACGGAAACTAGAAGAAGCCCGTCGTATATATATTTGTGTGTGTATGTTTGTATTTCTCCCCCAACATTGCTTGACAACCAATGCTGGTGTGTTTATGTCCTTGTAACTTAGCAGTTCGGCAAAAGACTAAGTACTAGGCTTTGCAAAGAATAAGTCCTGGGGACGATTTCCTCAATTAAAAGCGGTGCTCCAGCATGGCCACAGTTAAATGACTGAAACAAGTAAAAGAAAAGAAAGAAAAAAGAACACACATACACACACACACACACATATATATATATATATACATACCTATATATATATATATATATATATATATATATATATATATATATATATATATATAAATGCATATATATATATATATATATATTTATATATATATATATATATATATATATATATATATATATAAATGCATATATTTATATATATATATATATATATATATAAATGCATATATTTATATATATATATATATATATATATATATATATATATATATATATATATATATATATAAATGCATATATTTATATATATATATATATATATATATATATATATATATATATATATATATATATATATACATATCTATACATACATATATATATATATATATATATACACATACATGTGTAGGAAGACTTCTATCAGTTTCCGTCTACTAGATTCACTCACAAAGCTCAGTCTATAGTCGAAGACTGGTTAGGAAGCAAACTTCTGAACCGGTCAACCATGCCTGGGTGGTTGATGTTAGAAAAAGATCAATTTCATGCTTGAAAGTATTATTCAAGAACAGGTGAATTATCTGATGAAAGCAGTAAAACTATGTTAAGCTTCATGTCCCAATTTGGGTAAACACCGCATTATGCTTGATTTTGCTCTTGATTACATTAACTGTTCCAGATAACATATTATTAGAACTTTTTTGTTTTCTTTTTAGTTTGGCTGTCTTAAGTTCTTTTGCATAATTTCATATATGTGACATTTAAAACCTTTTTGATATGAACCTGTCTAAGACTGTTCCTGGTTCTATGATACAAACTTTCTGCTTTAAAGAGATAGAAATTATAACTTTCTGTCTACTCAAACGGGAGCCAGCTAGGGGACACTAACCACAGCTGCGATTTTGGTTTTACTTGACTCAACAGGTCTTCTCAATCATATCATATCGCTCGACGCATCAAGGGTACTCTTAAATGGGTCAAACATGCAATGCTAACATCGGCCATGGCTGCGAATTCATTTTAGTTGCCAGGTCTTCTCAATCACAGCATATCTTTAAAGCTCTCAGTCTACTGTGAAGCCCAATGTTCGAAGATCATGCTTCACCATCTCATCCCATGTCTTCTTGTGTCTACCTCTTCCATAGGTTCCTTCCAGTTAGGGAATGGCACTTCCTCACACAGCTGTCCTCATCCATACGTAACACAGGACCATACCAGCGCAGTCGTCTCTCTTGCACACCACCTTTGACGCTTCTTATGTCCAACTTTTCTCTCAGGGCACTTACACTCTGTTGTGTATGCACACTGACATTACACATCCAGCGGATCATACTAGCTTCATTTCTTTCAAGCCTACTCATGTCCTCAGCAGTAATGGCCCATTATTCACTGCCATGTAGCATGACAGTTTGCATACATGCATCATACAGTCTACCTTTCATCCTGAGCAAGAGGCCCTTAGTTGCCAGCAGAGGTATGAGCTCCCTGAACTTTGCCTAGGCAATTCTTATTCTAGCCGCTACACTCTCAGAGCAATGAGCCCCACTACAGACTTGGTCACCTAGGTAACAGAAGCTATCAACTACTTCTAGTTTTTCCCTCTGGCATGTGATGGAATCTGTTTTCTGTATTTCTTCAGTGTTTATTGCCCCTGTGCATCTGCCACACACAAAAACTATCTTCCCAGTTAACCTTCCTTTGATATTGCTACACCTTTTATGTGTCCATAGTTTATATCAGGTTCATTGTATGGAGTTTCTACTCATGCCTTTTCTACAGATCGAGCAGGGCCATCTACCTGAAGGGGTTTGTGATTTATCAGCCTTCCTGCTTAGTAAGACTTTTGTTTTTGCTAGGTTAATTCTAAGGCCCTTCGATTCTAGACCTTGCTTCCACACCCTAAACTTTGTCTCTAGATATCTATATATATGTGTGTGTGTGTGTGCGTGTGTGTATATATGTAGGTGGGATTGTCTTTGTATCTCATTGTTTTAACATCACATGACAGTTCTAAGTGAATGTCACCATCCCACAAGCAGTGTGACTCATTTCCATTGGCCATGGTTAAATATAACCACACTGGTTAACAAGTGAGGTGAGGCAACAGAAAAGGCGGGTCGCTGTAGAAAATCTGCTTCAATAAACTCTGCCCAACCCATGGAAAGTGGAGGCGCAATGGCGCAAGTGGTTAGGGCAGTGGACTCACGGTCAGAGGATCGTGGTTTCGATTCCCAGACCAGACGTTGTGTGTGTTTATTGAGCGAAAACACCTAAAAGCTCCAGGGGGTGGTGGCAACCCCTGTTGTACTCTTTCACCCCAACTTTCTCTCATTCTTTCTTCCTGTTTCTTGAGTAACGCTGCGATGGACTGGCGTCCCGTCCAGCTGGAGGGGAACACATACGCCATAGAAACTGGGAAACCGGGCCCATGAGCCTGGCAAGGCTTTAAAAGGGCGAAAAGAGAAACCCATGGAAAGGTGGATGTTAATTCGATGATGATCATGACTACGAGTTACATGGTCTGACTATTTGATACCAACTTAACTCTTTAGTGTTTAAACCAGCTGTATCCGGCCCAAATATTCTACACGTTTTATGCTCAAACTGGCCAGAACCAGCCTCTCACACATACCCTGCAATGTCATTCTAAAAATAAGCAATTACATCTTTCCTATCTTGAAGCTACAAAATAATATCAGATAATTTTTTTTTAATGTGAATAAATAAGGATTACTTTTGGCAAATTAATCTGAACGCTAAAGGGTTAAGGAGAACGAATGAGAAGAGTTACAGTAATTTCTTGCAGTAATATGGCAATTAGTTAACAAAAGTATATATAAGTATTCTGCTAAATACTTATGTTATTGAATAACCTTTTGTTAGCTCTAAACAAATCAATTAAGGAAATGGGAGCAAGCAATTAAACAAATGAGTGCATTAACCCCGTAATTCAACATACAAGTAACTATTGATAATATTAACATTTTCCATGCAAGCAGTTGTTATAAGAAACATAATAGGGATATTTTGACTGATTTGTGAGGAGTGGATTACTTCATTACAGACTGAGGCCATGTTGGGGACTGCTTAGAAGGGTTTAGTCAAACAAATCAACCCCAGTACTTGTTTTATATACACGTGTATGCATCTATGTAGTACCTGTCAGGGTCCCGTCTATGGGTTGAATAGATTTTCCAAGAGTAGAGAAGGATCCCATTATTTTTGAGAAGACTGTATGGAAGGCAGTTCTTCAATGAGAAACATAAAACTTGCAGTTAAAATGGATACACTGATAATTAAATACTAATTATTTTCGTTTTATTTAATCTCAATTTAAACAGTATATGAATAAAGAGAATTCGTTACTCTATTAAATGATATAAGTTTAAAACTCTAAATTTTTAATTAGCCCAATATAATTATTGACAACATAATAAAGCCACAAAAATGAACATCACTTAATTCTTGAACATTTAAAGAATTAAATGTATAATGTTTAATTCATACATACCACTTAGTTCTACAAATTTATAATTTTTATAACAAAGTGGTATGTATGAATTAAAGATCAAGAATAAAATCAAATAGCACTAACATTTCAGCACATACCTGAGATGTCTCAAAATAGAATAATGTCTAAGATACATTCAAACTATAAATTTGATCACATTATCTAGAATTTCTACTCATTTTTTGGCTTTGTAATCATGCAGTCCACTTAATTTCTAGGTTTTCATTGGTGAATATTTGTATTGACTTGTTACCATAAGTTTTCTATTGGATTTAAAATTGGGAGAGTGCTGGCCCCTGTAGCATTTGAATTGCTTTTGATGAATTCCTTGACTATTTCTATAATATGCTTTGGGCCACTGTCATACTGAAAGATCTACGTGTAGCTTAAATGATTCTCAACATATAAAAGAAAAATAGTCTTCTTCAAGATATCTAAATTGGTTGTACTGATGCATGGGGCCAACCCCTTTCCCAGACATACTGGCCCCAAACCAAGATACCACTATGCCTAGCTGTAGGACTAATGCATTCTGAGTGAAATGCCTTTCTTCTGTGATATTAGCTGTACGCTTACCATCAGAGCCAAACAAATTAAATTTACACTCATCCAGCCACAACATTTTCAACCAGTACAATTACATCCAGTTCTTATACTCATGAGCAAACTGAACACAGAGGCACATCAGTTTTTCAGAGAAAGGCATGACTATTTTTTCTTCACATTGCATCCTACATACCTGAACTACTTTAGTCAATTTTTGGTGATAGTGACACCATTCTGCCATGTAGTATTTCTATTGAAGAACATTCAAAATGACAGTGGCAAACGTTTTTCAGTTGTTCTCTTCGATAGACAGTGAATGTATCCTTTTCCATGGTTACCAATTGAAGACTTTCAGAATGACCACCAGTTTTATTGATGTTCTCAGAATGCTGGGTGGCACTCACCGAGTACCCAACTTCAATAGCTACGATTGAAAGTATTCCTTTGAACTTATGCAGGTCAACAATTCTCAATTGCATCTGTGGTCATCAGCTTTATCATATACTCATCACAATAAATCTTAGGATAATATAATGATATAGTTATTAATAGTTATTAATAGTTATTAATAGTTTGTCTCATTTAGTCAGAATATGATATTAAATATTAAATCAAAAATACTTTTTCTCAAATGCTTTTCAGTTGACATCTATTTTTGTGGCTTTATTAAATGTCAATACTTACATCATCTCTCTTTTACTTGTTTCAGTCATTGGAGTGCAGCCATGCTGGAGCACTGCCTTGCAGGGTTTTAGTCAAACAAATTGATTCCAGCACTTATTTTCTAAAGTTTACTACTTATTCAACCAGTCTCTTTTACTGAACCACTAAGTTATGGAAACATAAAAAAACTAACACTGGTTGTCAAGCGATACGGGACAAACAGAAACACATACATCATCATCACCGTTTAATGTCTGCTTTCCATGTTGGCATGGGTTGGATGATTTGACTGAGATCTGGAGAGCCAGTGGCTGCACTAGACTCCAATTTGATCTGGTAAGGTTTCTACAGCTGGATGCCCTTCCTAATGCTACCCGCTCCAACAGTGTTGTGGGTGCTTTTCATGTGTCACCAGTACAGGAGCCAGTCAGGTGGGCCTGACATTGATCACGTTCAGATAGTGTTTTTTATGTGCCACCAGCACGAGAGCCAGTCAGGGGGTACTGGCATCGGCCACGCTCGGATATGTATATAATGAAATAGGTTTCTGTCTACCAAATTCACTCACATGGTACTGGTTACCTGAGGGCTATAATAAAAGACACTTGCCCAAAGTGCTGCATAGTAGGACTGAAACTGAAACCATGTGGTTGCAATGCAAGCTTCTTATCCACACAGCCATGCCGTCAGTAATTACTCAGGGTAAGTAGTTGGTGACATTTATGTAGTAAAACACACAAAATAATAAGCAAAACACAGGCGTGTGACTGAGTTGGAGGCAGATTTAATTCTGCTTTTATAGCACATAAAGAAAACGTTGTTGTAGGAAAGTACACATTATGTGTACTACAGCAGTACTATGCATAGCTTTAATACTGAGATTAAAAGGCAGGGGCAAATTATGCCTACCTAATCTATAAAAAAATAAAATATTTTGCATTTTACGCATAGTAATCAGAGTAACCTTCATAGTTTTATTGAACTACGTGCATATTTTGCCATAAAAGGAAAATGTTACTATCAATCTATTTTATTCAGGGTAGGCACTGCCTACCGTGCCATCCCAGGCGGCACATCCCTGCTGCATTTATATTCATTTAAAATTTTCTTTATCAAACTTACATCATTTAAAGGAGTAAAAGATTCTCTATAAATATATAGGCTTCAATCATACACGAGTAAAATAAACAGAAATAATTTAAAGTTCAATCATCAGTGTATTCTTCTTCATCATCGTCATCATCATCATTTGGTGTCTGCTTTCCATGCTGGCATGGGTTGGACAGTTTGACTGAAACTGGTAAGCTGGAGAGCTGCACCAGGTTCCAATCTGATTTGGCTTGGTTTCTATGGCTGGATACCCTTCCTAATGCCAACCACTCCAAGAGTGTAATGGGTGCTTTTCACATGCCACTGGCACAGGTGCTTTTATGGCAACTGGCACTATTCATCTTTATAATTTGTTCATTCACTTTTAAGGTCATTTTTCCCATGCTACCATAGGTTATAATTATGTATTAACAAGGCATTGTGTTTACAACTGGATGCCCTTCATATTGCCAATTGCTACCTTTTTTTTCTAATAAGGGATTTCTGATTCTCTATGTCTTCGAAGGCACAAACCAGTGGGTGATTTGTTGATAGAGGAAATGACACCACCACCACTTGTAGCTGCGTGACATTTGGAAAAGCACTAATGTAGACATAGACATATAAACACATACATGTATGTACACACATACACACTAATATGTTCAACAGGCTTCTTTCAGTTTCTGCCAACCAAATCCATCTACAAGGCTTTGGTTACTCTGGGGTTATAGTAGAAGATACCTCAAATTCTGCACTATGGTACTGAACCTGAAATTATGTGGTTGTGAATCAAACTCCTCAACTAACCCGCACCTACGTTATATAAAAATACCAAAAAATTTTCAATGGATAATAATAATTGTTAACCATAGTAATATACAATTTATTAACGACAGAAATTTTAAAGTTGAAATGTGTGTGTCTGTCTGTCAATGTGTTTGTATATAACAGTGTTTGTATATAACAGTGTTTATCAGTCTCCTGTATGCTTAAAAAGAAAACGTTTGCCATTTGATGAATACACAAGAGAGACCAAGAAAATATAAATCATTTGGGACTCATGTGATCAACTAAAAACACTTGAAGTGGGTACCCCATAATAACAACAGTACAATGATTGAAACCAGTAAGACAAAAAATATTTCAGATTACAGGAGACATATCTGATAAATAGGAACTGCAAATGCATTGGTGATTAAAGTGAAAAGATTTAATTGAAAGAATTTCAATTCCACATACAAAATGATAAAGGAAAGGGGGAAAAACAGAAGAGCTATAATGCTAATGTGAAATAAGACTGCCAGATAATTGTTAAGTCAGAAATAATAATGACTAGAAATGTTTCAGGATACTCAAAGTAGCCTGCAAGATATATATAAATATCATTTGATCAATCAATGATGGATTTTTTATGTTGGCAGACACAACACAAATCTTTCCTATAATCTTTCTGCATTAAATTCATCACTAAACCTGTTTAACAAGTTGAATATTGATCTACAAAAGAATAAATTCTATCACCTTATATTGCTGTCAATTAAAACAACTTTTCTTTTCAGAAATTGATTACATGGAAAAAGCAATTTCAAACCTGGTATAGCTGTTATTCTAAACTTCCAAGAAAATCTCAGTTGTCCTCTGATCTACTTTATTTAAGAGTACAGCACAAGAGTACTGTATCGAGGGTATCTATGATGCAACTTTTTCTAAAAAAATGTCCTCAAAAAAAAAAATCACCCTGAGTCCTATATATGAAGTTTAAAGTACAAAAAACTTCTTTCCCTGAAAGTGGACTGTGTCTAATATATCTTTGCATTTTTTATACCCTGACTTTAGTGGCCAAGATAAATGACTCACAGTTTTATATAATATACCTAGTATGTTGCTCTCAGTCAGGATCCATATAAGGTTTTGTTGCTAAAACTTATGTGCAATAAAATGGATATACTTCCACAATACACAAACATTTTTTTTTAAACGTCAAATGGATATGGGGACCTATCTAAGTAAAATAGAAATCAAAGGGGTCCACTGATTTAGAGTTTTCAAGTCATAACCATCACCTAGTAGAGGTGAACAAATGGAGACAATACAAGATTTCAGAGGATCCTTTCACCATGCTGGATACACTTTCTAAAATACACCTAGTTCACTCTGTAAAGTTACAGCATTAGGAAGAGTATGTATACAACTGTAGAAACCAAGCGGAAATATTTTGTTTTTTTGTTGGCACTCCGTCGCTTACAACGCCGAGGGTTCCAGTTGATCCGATCAATGGAACAGCCTGCTCGTGAAATTAACGTGCAAGTGGCTGAGCACTCCACAGACACGTGTACCCTTAACGTAGTTCTCGGGGATATTCAGCGTGACACAGTGTGACAAGGCTGACCCTTTGAATTACAGGCACAACAGAAACAGGAAGATAGAGTGAGAGAAAGTTGTGGTGGAAGAGTACAGCAGGGTTCGCCACCATCCCTTGCCGGGGCCTCGTGGAGCTTTTAGGTGTTTTCGCTCAATAAACACTCACAATGCCCGGTCTGGGAATCGAAACCGCGATCCTATAACCGCGAGTCTGCTGCCCTAACCACTGGGCCATTGCGCCGCCACGCTGAAATATAATGTTTGACTAAGAAGTATCCTATCTAGGAGAGCAATAACACCACATAAAAAAAAAATCCGATCATGGCAATCCATCCAATCTATGTCAGCGTGGAAAATGAACATAATATGATATGGTCAGGTTTTTGTTGTTGTTGTTACAGCTGCTGCTGCTGATGGTAATAAATGAACTAATAACTTTTATGCATTTTTCTTTTCAAAAAAATCATTTTACCTTTAGAAAAGAAATATTCAATATTATTGTGTAGGAAAGGAATGCTTACAAAATCATTAATTCTTACATTAGCAGTCGAAAAGTAAGTCACAACATATAAATAGAGCTATAATCCAAAATTATAATGTTATTGTGAACTGATGGTTCATTTCTGCACATTAATTATCAATGGTAATGATTGAACTAATTACAATAAGAAAATCACTTTAGCAAACTCTTAAATAAATATGCTATATGAAAATATACTTTAAAACTGTTCAAACTTTGTCAGCCTTGATTATATGCCAAGTTATATTCATCATGTTTATTTTCCCATACTAGTATGGGTAATCAATTCACTTACCCTACTATCATACATTCAACAAATGTCTCTCACAGTATGAACTATTAAGTTATATAACCATCAAATTTTATATAGTATGATACCGTTTCCACTCCCAATAATTTTATGAAATAAGCTGGTAATTATGTACTAAAAAAAAATCTAGATGGTGTCTGTATCTGGTGTTCAAGGACACTTTACAAATTGAAATAATCAATGGAATTATGAGAATAAGTGGATGAACAAATACTGACCTTATGATTTTCAACACACATATATACAACATATACACATACACCACATATAAATTTGCAACACAGCTCTACATACCATACACTTTTGAAAATCAAATGTGAAACCGGTTAAGTGTGGGTGCGTGTGTGCATAAGAAAGTTATTATATATATATATATATATATATATATATATACAGGGTGTGGTGAATAAACTGTCGTCTACATTATGCAAAAATGAAAATAATATAGACATCTCATTTTAATAGATATATTTACCAAAATTAGATAAAAATATCTTGAAAATTTATTCAATAAAATCGCCAATGGTTTCAACCATGGCCTCCAGACGACTTCAGAATCTCCTGCAACTCTTCTGGATGGTCTCCTTGTTTAAGTTGGTGAATGCTGCCATAATCCTTGCCTTCAGTTCATCTTTGCTGTTACAATGAGTTTTGTTGCTCCCTTGCTCAACTGCACCCAACACATGATAATCAAAAAGGTTGCCGTCTGGGGAGTTAGGTGGCCAGATGTTAGGGGTGATGTGGTCACAGAAATTGTCTGACAGCCACGACTGGGTTCTCCTGCTTAAGTGACATGGTGTAGAGTCCTTTCGGCAGCCACCCACCTGACCCAGGGCAGCTCTACCTCCTCCAGTTACTTGATGTAGGCATCCGTGTTGAGTCTGAGACCGTGTGGGAAGATAAATGGAAGCATAACATTGTAAGCACTAGTGATCACTCCAAACACCATAATGTTGACTGGATGTTTGATTTTTATCATTCTCGGTACTTATCCTCAGATTGATGCCCAAACACTCTAAAATATTCATATTGGAGCTTCCAGCATGAGTGCCAAGCAGTACAGCATGTTGTTTCCAAATTTCTGGCAGAGTGAATTGCATCATGGTGCTGTTTTTCTCTGGGGACTAGTGAGCCAGTTGGCTGCACCAGGCTCCAATCTGATCTGGCAGAGTTTCTACAGCTGGATGCCCTTCCTAACGCCAACCACTCTGAGAGTGTAGTGGGTGCTTTTACATGCCACTGGCACGAGGGACAGTCAGGCGGTACTGGCAACAGCTACGCTCAAATGGTGTTTTCCACATACCACCGGCACAAGTGCCAGTAAGGCGACGCTGGTTCCAGTATGCTAATAATGACGCTGCCGGGTCACTGCCTTGAAGAACTGTCAGCAATATCAAGAACAATAGTAATGAGTCTGATAAATTGAATAGCAGTTTCAGGAAAGGCATGAAGGATGCCACAATTGGCAAAGCTTGAAAATAATTTGGCACAATGTAGTGGTAGGATACAATATCAATAGATTTGACACAAGGGATTTTCAGCAGATCCTTCAAAGGACAGGTGGAACAGAAGAAATGAAAGATGACTGTAAAACTTGGTTAGAAAACACAGAGGGTGACCTACATATTGGTTCTTAATAGAAAAAGAAAATTGTGATAGCATAGATAGTGAGGCTGATGAAAACACTGAACCACTGTGCAATAAACCCAAACAATATAATCAATAGATAATATTGCTCTATGCAATACAACAATAGGGTTTTAGAGCAATATTATCAATATCTTGGAGCCTTAAGAAAACTCATTATCTAGAAGTAGCCTCAGTGAAATAAACAGTCGAAACTATCATTCCAATCCTGCAGCAGCTGTTAGATTTGTTGATGGTATTGATGACTCACCTACAACTGACTTATTCCCTTCTCAGTTGTCTCAACTTCTAGACCAGTGGAGATAATAGCTCTATTACCTTGTAATGGCAACATATCACCTCTTAATGATAAAAAACACTAAATAAAATTTTTTTTCAACTGAGATTCAATACAGAATTGTAACAAATCTAACCCTAATCCTAATTGTTACAAATCTATCATAAAATTATTAATTATTCACAAAAGATGAATAATGCATGTGTAGCCAGTAGATGCACTATATATTAAATGGAAGCTAGTAGTGAGCCATTATACACATAAATTGCAATGAATATCATCTGTAAGATGAGAGACGGTTTAAAATTATGAACTGTGATGTATTTTTGCAATTATGGAATTTGAAGACTTTATTAAGGGATTTTAAGATAGTTTGTATTTTAGAATCTGTAATCTTGAAATATGATTGTGGTAAGATATTTTGGATATATGATCTTTTGGAATATGTAATAATGCCTTTTTAAAGAATTTGATTGAGATAATCTGCTTTTCAATGCATATTATTGTAGTTTTGAATTATTTGACTGCAATAATATACTTAGCAAGTTAATTCACTGAAATACAGTAGGGAAAACACATTTTATTTCTTATTTTCACACACACACACTCACATATATATATATATATATATATATATACAGGTGCAAGCATAGCTGTGTGGTGAAAATTTGCTTCCTAACCACTTTGTTCTGGGTTAAAATCCTGAGTAAGCATCTTCTGCTAGAGCAACAAGGCTAACCAAAACCTGATGAATAGATTTGGTAGACAGGAACTGAAACAAGCCACCCATGAACGTGTGTGTGTGTGACTATTTCCTTGCCTTGACATCAAATGATAATTGTAAACAAATGTCACCCCCATAAAAGCAGTGTCTTTCAGTTCGAATCTTCTCTGAAAACATGTCTGTTTATGGAGAAATATTACCTTATCAGGAAAAAGGTGAGGGTTGGAGACAGGAAGGGCATCCAGTCACAGAAAATCCACCTCAACAAAATTCCATCCAACCCATGTGAGCATGGGAAAGTGGATGTAAAGACAATGATGATGAATCACACACACATATATATCATCATCATCATCATCATCATTTAATGCCCATTGCCCATGCTGGCATGGGCTGGATGATTTGACCAGTGCTGGTAAGTTGGAAGGTTGCACCAAACTCCAGTCTGATTTGGCATGGTTTCTATGGCTGGATGCCCCTCGTAATGTCAACCACTCTGTGAGTGTAATGGGTGCTTTTACATGCTACCAGCATGGGTGCCAGTTATGTACAACTATGATTTCACTTGGCTTGATGAGTTTTCTGCTCAAGAACAGGATATTGCCAAAGGTCTCAATCATTTGTCATCACCTCTGTGAGGCCCAACACTTGAAAGGTACTTTTTACGTACCACCGGCATGGGTACCAGTCAGGTGACATCGGTATCGGCCCTCCAGCATGGTATACTGCCAAAGGTCTCAGTCACTAGTTATTGACTATATATATATCCCTATCTCTTGGAGAGGCACAAGCACTTACACACACATGTACATACATGGCAGTAACTCCCGCCCTACCAAAATCAATTACAAAGCTTCGGTCGGCCCGGGGCTATAGAAGACACTTGCCCAAGGTACCATACAGTGGGACTGAACCCGAAACTATGTAGCTGGGAAGCAAGCTTCCTAACCACACAGCGATGCCCATATATATACACACACACACACACACAAATATAGATAAGTATATATACATATATGTGCATGTGTATGTGGGTGTGTATATATTCATGTTTCTCCATGAGTTAGATGAATATATTATTCAAGCATTGTTTTACAGTCAGAAATCTCCTTGTCACTAACCTTTGCCTGTTTTTGATTTAAGGATCTCTTATTTCACACATTGTTGAAAGTGCAAAACCAGTAGATTTGTTGACAGGAGAAATGACAATTGTACCAGTTGAAGCTTGTGATTTTCAAAAAACAAATATAAACAAATTACCCCCCCCCCCCCCACACACACATCTGATCATTTTTTGCCTCTTTCTATGTTGGATTAGATGTTTCATCAAAGTCTAAGTTGTATTGTATTGGGATCCACTACTCCCAGACTGGTACTTGTACATGGTATCTGGCTTGGTTTCTATAGCTTGATACCCTTCTTATTGCCAACAACTTTACAGGGTGTGCTGGGTGAATATTCTCGTGGCACCAACACTAGAGAGTTTGAATAGTCCTCAGCAAGATAGGAGTATAGGGGCTTCTCAGCCTTATGTTTTCTCTCCTCGCTTTCCAACCACTTTTCAGTGTGCACAGAGTACATTTTCTCGTGGCACCAACACTAGTGAGGTTGTCGTGCTCATCAGTTTCCCTAGAGGTAGCATAATTTGGTGGCTTTCCATTGTGGCACAAGCACAGAAGGGAGTACTTTGAATGTAGGAAATGTAAAGTACTCAATAACCTAAGATGTGTGGACCAAAGTGGAGAGAAGGATTAAAAGAAAGAGTGATGAGGTGACTAAAGAGGGGATTAAAAGTGACATCGATGACATCAGAAGGGTGAAAATTAGTGGATGTAAGGAGCAGGAGTACAATATAAAAAGTGTGGTCAAGAGAGGAGTGGTTGGCAGTAGCAGAGGTGGATAATTGTAAGAGTGGATGATGAGATAAAGGTAAGAACAGATGATGAATGGCAACAGAATTGGTCCAGAGAGGGGAGTGCTGGTTGGTAATACAGAATGGCAAAGCTATAGTATATAGGATAGAAAGATGTGAATGATCTGATGCAATCTTTTATATATATAAGCCTATGAAGAGTAAGGGAGTCAAAGTAAAAGAAGTGACCTAGAGGGGAAAGAGTAATGGTTGGTAGTATAAAAGGGCACAAGTTTAAAAGAACTAGATAGAGGGACGAGGGTCCGCCAATGCAGAATCTTATACAAAGGTCTATGAAAGATGACAGAATCAAGGTGATAATGATGAGTGATGAAGATGATCAGCACAGGGTGGAGTAGGCTGGAGAGACATGAGATGGGGTGATATGAGAAGGGTGGACAAGGGGTAGAAGAGAGGGATGGACAGGGAGAGACTGAAAAGAGGGAGCAGGGCAGTAGATTATAAATGTAGCAGGGTAGGTTATTTCTCTGATGATATCAATGTCCTGCTTTCTTACCTACCAACACTTTAGTCTTTGCTTAGTTTACTGTGCGGTGTCTTGATTCTAGGACCTACTTTATACTTGGAATTGTGCAATGACTCTCGGTGAACTTCATAACCTAGTCCATATATATATATATATATATATGTGTGTATATATATATATATATATATATATATATATATATATAGTAAAATTCAAAAACAAGAAAAACAAATAAAGTTAAAAGGATGTACACAGTGAATATATTAGACTGATGCTCAGAAAAAATAGGACGAAAAGAGGAGAGGGTGTGGTATTTTGAGCATGGCTCTTCATCAGGAAGAGGAAAAAATCTGGAGAAAAGGAAAAGAACTGTCTGAGAAAACCATGTGTTGTTCCATGGCTATACACACACATGCACACACACAACAGGTTTCTTTCAGTTTCTGTCTGCCAAATCAACTTGCAAAACTTTGGTTGGCCTGGGTCTACAGAAAACACTTGCACGATGTGCAGTGGGATTGAACCCAAAACCACACGGTTGAGAAGTGAACACAGCTATACACTGCTTTTACTATCTCGTCTCTCATTCACCTCCTTTGCTATCAATGTTCTTACCAACTATCCCTCTTCCCCTATAATCCACATGAGTAATGAAGAATGGCATTACAGTGGATCTGTTTATAATTTCCCCTAAATACTCTCACCTCTTCTTTGTTGTTAGCCATCACACTCTCTCCTCTCGTTACTCCTTTTTCAATTTTTTTAATCGCTCATCGTTGACATCTTCTACTGGCAATCATCATAAAACTACCGACTACTAAGTACTTTCCTTTGCTCCCATTACCATCACCTTTTCACGCCTATAATTATGATTATCTCCCTTCCTTGATCCTCTTTTTTCTATCTAGCAAAGACAAAAAACAACACACCGATGCTGGCAAATCAATGAAATAGAGACAACACTAAGGAGAGAGAACTCTTTTGTCTACAAAAGACAAATTCTCAACTGTTGGTGCCATAATAAAATGTTCTGTGTATCCTCTCTGAAATGGTTGGGGAACAGAGGAAACAGTATGGAGAGGGGCATTTAGTCTTGCTGGGGACAAAAGCATGCTTTCTAGTGTTGATGGCATGATAAAATTCACCTGTGTCAAAGTACTTGGCAAATGAATGGAGACTATGTACAGCAGAAATGTTGGTGCCACGATAAATGTTCGCACTATAATTTGTAAAATACTTGGCAGAAAACAAATAGCATCCAGTCATGAAAAAAAACTTGGAGTATATGAAAGAGACATTCCCGACCAGTAGAGAAGGGTAGTAACTCTGAATATGAGATGACTCATGTTGTGACAACCAGTCCACAAACCATGCCATCATGGAAAAGAAGGCAAAATGATGATACATGTATGCAAACATGTATATGTATGTGTGTGTGTACACATACATATGCATGTATGTATATATATACACACATACATATGTATGTATATGTATGTATATATATATATATATATATATATATATATATATATATATATATATATATATATATATATATATGTATATATATATATATATATATATATATATATATATATATATATATATATGTATACATACATACATATGTATACATACATACATATATATGTATACATACATATATATACATACATATATATGTATACATACATACATATATATACATGTGTGTGTATATATATATATATATATATATATATATATATACATGTGTATATATATATATATATATATACACACACACACACATACACATATATATATATATATACAGTAATCCCTCGCCATATCGCGGTTTATTATTTAAGCTCACGTCGATTCCTCCGTGGTGTTGTTTTGCATCTATAATAAAATAAATATATACAAATTATAAAAATAATAAATAAAAAAATACAGTACAATACTGTTTGTACTTCATAGATTTTCACTTATCACGGTGGTTTTTGGAACATAGTTGAGGGATTACTGTATACACACACACACACATATATATATATCTTTTTCGAACGAGCAACACTTATTCCACAGCTCCATACTTTGAAATGAATAAACATTAACTGCTATAGGAACTTACATACCATGTACACGAAACTTTTTTTAACCCTTCTATCCACCATTTTCCTCGAATAATGGAACTGCATCTACAATATCTTTATATATCTTATTTCTACTTTCATTTTCTTATTTCCCTCTATATTCCCTATCTCCTCCTTTTCCATAATAATTTGAACTCAAATATTTTCTCACACCATCTCTGATGAAGGGATATCCATAACGTCCCAGAAACAGCTGTAAGACTATTTCATTATAAATGTCATGAAAACTCTTCACAACCTTGTTATCTCATTTTGTCTAATATATAAATATATATATATATATATATATATATATATATATATATATATATATACACTTATAAATATGGTACACACATACATACACTTTATATACATGGATTTCATGTACTCATTTATATAAAATGATATCTAGAGCAGTGGTTCTTAACCTGGGGGTTGTTGTTTGGGGTTTCTCGGAGGGGTCACAGAGGGTTTGGGAGAAAGTAATTTATTTCCTGTATTTGAGGTATTGCATTACAGCTGCTTGCAGTACCAGGACCGTATGTGCTTCTCTTCTGCCCTATGACTCTCATGGTGCTTTGCACTCCAAGACTCATTTGCTAGTTCTCAGTTGTGCCACTGTTTATTAATCTCTGGTCACGTGATCATGCAAGCTCATCTGTGATTGGTCTGCTGGAATGTGTGTGGTGTTGCATTACATTGTGTATTGCTGTGTTGCTTAGTTCACTGCTGTGTTCTGAAGGTGAATCTTGTATTTGTCTGTGCATTGTCAAGTTGCTGAATTCAGTGTTGTTGCATCTATTATTTGGCGATTTTGCTTACTATGCTTACTTAATGCACTTAACAAAGCAACATTTGCATTGTATACTGAGTTCTTATTTTCCTGTTCGCAGTATGTCTGCCAAGAAGCGTACATACAATGAAGCCTTTCTCAAGATGGGTTTCACAAGTATCATTCAGGACTCTGTGGTCAAGCCACAATACGTTGTTTGTGCCAAGCTTTTGAGTTATGAAAGCATGAAGCCAAGCAAATTGAAGGTTTATTTTGAGTCTTGCCACAGCCAACTGATGGACAAAAGCTCAGACTATTTCAAGTAAAAAGAAGCTTCACTGAAGGCCAGTCGCATTGATTCCACTGGTCACTTCACTCATCAGAACAAAGCAGCACTGGAGGCTTCATATACAATTGCTCTAAAAATTACGCACATCAAGAAGTCTCATACCATTAGTGAAGACCTGATTAAGCCATGTATTCTGGAAGCAATGAAAGTGATTCTTGAAGAACAGCAGGCAGGAAGACTCTTTAACCTGGACTTCAAGAAGCGCTCACAGTTATTGTAAAGATTGTGAGCCACATCTGAGGGAGTGTAACAACTTCAAGGATTTTTAAAGTGCTTTGTGAAGAAATGGGTGCTGACTTCTCTGTTCTCCTGTTTCACACAGAGGTACATTGGCTCACATGTGGCAAAGTTTTGAATTGGGTGCTACAACTTTAAGAGGAAATAATGCTGCTGTTGGAACAAGGTTGTACCTTGAAAGAGACTCTTCTTCATAAAAAGATGCAAGATGACTATTTTGTAACAAAGATTGCCTACCTGATTGATTTCTTCTCTCAGTTCACTCCAAGGAAACCTTTCAATGCTGCACACAGTTCCTGACAAAGTGGCAGCATTCAAGTGTAAGATTCAAATTTACCAGAAGAGAGTTCAGGAAGTGACACAACTTTCTTCCCTCAGATGACAACTATACTGGATTCTATGCCAGAATGCAGTTTCCGTGAAGAGATCTCAGCTCATGTTGCAGTGACTGACACCATCAAAAGTTCCTTCCCAGGACTGGATGGCTGCTATACTGATATGGATCTGCAGACTCTCTTCAGTGAAGGACAGTGCCATCAGTGACACTGATGTTGCTGCGACGGTAGAATTTCTTCAAATTTGTGAGGATACTTAGTTGAAAGTTGACTTTTCTGAACAAGAGCTTCTGACATTTTGGGCGAATCTGAAGGACGATTATCCTCTTCTTTCGCTGTGTGCACTCACCATGCTGATCCAGTCCCACTCAACCTATTGCTGCAAGGCCAGATTCGCAGCAATGATGGCATTGAAAATGAAGGTATACAGTACACATGTGACTGACATCAACACAAGGTGTTGTCTGTCGAGCACTGCTCCTCGCTTTAATGTACTTAGGGTATAAAACAATATCAACTCTCCCACTGAGTGAATGCATGGGTTTTGTATGCTATTTAGTAGTTCCATACGTTTTTTTAGCACTTGTAGCATTTTCAAGGTCTTTTATTTGTAACATTTTCAATAAATTAGGATCTCAATATAGTTTTGTTTTATCTTACCTTTACGCAAAGTTCATCATTACAAAATTTATTATGGGAGTCGCGGTAATACACTGGAGAGTTTCAGGAAGTAAGATGATGAAAAAGGTTAAGAACCACTGATCTAGAGCAATGTATCTTTTTGAAAGTAATAAGGGGATTATTGGTGTATTCATTATCAGGTGGAAATTATTAATTTTCTCTGTCGCCAAGGTATTAAAGGTATAGTTGGCTAATTTTGGAAAGAATGAAATTAAGAGGATGATGAAGCATGTCGTATCAGAAAACATTGATGTATGTGATAGTCTAGCAATGAGTAAAAGTTATAGATATAAGGATTGCTTTATGTATGTTTATGTATATATATATATATATATATATATATATATATATATATATATATATATATATATATATATAAGGCAGCTGACGAAGGATTAATTCCAAGTGGCTATCTGTTTTCCTATGTGTTCGTTCCGTGGTCTGTAGTTCATTGTTCTAACGTCCTGTACCCTGATATGCATCTATATACACATGTAGATGTAAGTATGTACATATATGTGTGTATACATGCATATATATTCTTTGTATTATTATTATATATATATATATATATATATATATATATATATATATATATATATATATAGGGATATCCAAAATATCCCCGAAACAGCAGTAAGACGATATCGCTTTCCTTATAAATGTCCTGAAAACTCCTCACAGCCTTGGCTTTGTTATCTGTTTTCATCTGATATATATATATACAGACACACACACATATATATATATATATCGGGAAGGAAATACAGACAAATTGGAATAAATTATCACTTGCAATTGTTTTGTTATGAGGGTAAAAATTTTGAAATGAAATTACTGAGTGTGTGTAGATTTTATTTTCCGTATCTGTTAACGATATACACGTTATTTATATATATATATGTAATTATGTGTATTTCTTCTATCTTAATGAATAAAAATTCTTCTGATAGAATAAATGGGTTAATAGAAACCAATGTAGCAAAGAACACAAAATAACTGTGGTTAGCTCCTGTTTTTAAGGCAGGAACTCCTTGAAATTTTGGTTATTTGAGTATATTTAAGAATTTAAGGATTGGAGAAAACGCATGTTATAATTGCATACTTTATTCCTATATATGTTTCAAAGGATTACAACCTGTGTGATCCATAGGGATCTTTGATATTAAAATTGTAACCTTCTCATCAGGGAAAGCATGGGAATCATCTTAAACGTAAGACATTATGACCGATAATCGGTCATAATGTCTTACGTTTAAGATGATTCCCATGCTTTCCCTGATGAGAAGGTTACAATTTTAATATCAAAGATCCCTATGGATCACACAGGTTGTAATCCTTTGAAACATATATAGGAATAAAGTATGCAATTATAACATGCGTTTTCTCCAATCCTTAAATTCTTATATATATATATATATATATATATATATATAGAGAGAGAGAGAGAGAGAAGGCTGGTTTATGGCCATAGGCCAAAGGGTTTTAGGGTCTAAGCGCTTTATGATCGCGAAACTCAGGGTAACAATATAGACAGGCCATATCTATCTTTATCTATATACGCTACTGCTCTATAACTTAGAGTGTGCTTCTTTTTCGGATTTATGATTTACCGAAGATAGATTGATAGATATACACATACACCCATACATACCTACATATATGTGTGTATTAGCTAAGTGACGATATATGTATATGTTTTCTGTTATTCTTTGACTTGTTTCAGCCATTTGGCTGAGGTTATGCTGGAGCACCATCTTATGGCATAGTTACGATCGTTATCAATAAGAAAAAAAAAATGAAATTCACTAAATTTCACTTCAATCTGGGTTACTGAAGTATTCGTTTTCTCACTGTAAATTACAAACAAATATACAAAATATAGAATGTCAACTCCAAATGAAAAATAAATAAATAAATGGAACTTACCAGTTTTGGAATGCGCTTCCGTGTTAATTGCATAATTCGGAGAAACTAAAATATTTAATTGGAGTAAATGTACTCGTGAAATTAATTAATGAGAATCAACCTACAGTTGGGGGAAAACCAATGCCTACCTAGTACAGTAGAAGAGGAGGATCTGAACCTTGAGAAGAAAAGGTGTATTTAAAAGGCATAGTTAAATGTAGATTCTGCGACTGTTGCAGTGATTTGGTCGTATCCAACATTTATATATTGATATGGAAACTACATACCTTAATGAACAAACGGTGGCATTGTAGAGATCATCTACAATACCAATTGAAATACGAGCCAAATGCATACAGAATGGTAGGATCTTTTTTATATATATCCGGCAGTATACCAAAACGACGATATGTAGTCGTTAGAGAAATATTTCATGATTAAACGGGAAGCAACCGGGTGCGATCAGCAGCAGAGATACTATTCTGATCTCTTGTTGACGGAGTCCCAGACATTTGTGTGGCGATGCGAAAAATAACGGATCTAGATATTAATAGTATTAATAGTATATTAGACGATTCGTGTCCCAGTTAGGAGATGTATGTAGTCCTCTTCGAACACTCATAGCTGATCAAGAAAGCAGTTTGATGCTAGTCTCAGGTAGTGGCAATTATAGAGGGAGAATATCTTAACACAAGGAATGCGGCGGGTGTTTATAGAAATGAACATAGGAGATAAATATCATCTCATTTCCTACAAAAATAAAACTTGATGTTTTGAATACAATATAAGTCAATTTTTTACAAGACGATTTTGCTTTTGATTAGACGCAAGCGATTCTTTAAAAAAATACCCAAAACGGTGTAATAATGAAATTCCACTATTTACAGAGTAGAACGATGTTCCTAAAGGTGAAAGAGGAAACGAGCGCATGCGCTATGAACCTTTGCATCATAGGTTTAAGAGGAAAGGATGCAGACGATTAGTTGTGTCAAAAGGGAATGTATTAAATTTGTTACAAATCACTTTAAACATTGTTCGTTTCAATCTTTTTTTTTTTTATAACTTTAACCCTTTAACTGCGAAATAAAAATTTTGTGCTTACTCTAGTAATGATGTTAAATATCTACCACAAAATAAAATTGGTATTTTTCTGCACGCTTTACTCTTTTACTTGTTTCAGTCATTTGACTGCGGCCATGCTGGAGCACCGCCTTTAGCCGAGCAGATCGACCCCAGGACTTATTCTTTGGAAGCCTAGTACTTATTCTATCGGACTCTTTTTGCCTAACCGCTAAGTTACGGGGACGTAAACACACCAGCATCGGTTGTCAAGCGATGTTGGGGGGAAAAACACAGACACAGACACACAAACACACATACATACATATATATATATACATATATACGACGGGATTCTTTCAGTTTCCATCTACCAAATCCATTCACAAGGCTTTGGTCGGCCTGAGGCTATAGTAGAAGACACTTGCCCAAGGTGCCACGCAGTGGGAATGAACCCAGAGCCATGTGGTTGGTAAGAAGCTACTTACCACACAGCCACTCCTGCAACTCACTCTGCTTCATCATCATCATCATCATCGTCGTCGTTTAACATCCGCTTTCCATGCTAGCATGGGTTGGACGATTTTACTGAGGTCTGGTGAAACCAGATGGCTACACCAGGCTCCAATCTGATTTGGCAGAGTTTCTACAGCTGGATGCCCTTCCTAATGCCACTCCGTGAGTGTAGTGGGTGCTTTTACGTGCCACCGGCACGAAGGCCAGTCAGGCGAAACTTAACATTTTTTAACAACAACAACAAAAAAACAAATTAAAATAAAATATTAAAAAAAAACCTCCAAACATTGCCCAATAAAAGATAGACTGATGTATAAAACAGCTTGTTGCAATTAATGGTAATAACATTTCAAGAGACTATATCTGATTTCTGTAATAAAAGGGTTAAAGGAAAATAATAAACTACTTTATATACACACAAACAAAAGCAAACACATAACATTTATAATGGCTAATGGCCAAAGGTGAAACTCAAAAGTAACTGTCAATTTTTGATATGATAAATTTATCAATCCACTCTATCCAATGTAGTGATTTCTATAACTGATAAGTGTATATTTGCACTCAGTAAAAATATTTTCATATACTTAACAACTCGTACTTTACAATGTATATGTGTGTGTATGTATGTATGTATTGAATATCCATTTCTACTCTAGGCACAAGGCCCATCATTTTGGGGAGGGGGCAGTCGATTAGATCGACCCCAGTATGCAACTGATACTTAATTTATCGACCCCGAAAGGATGAAAGGTAAAGTCAACCTCGGCAGAATTTGAACTCAGAACGTAAAGACAGACAAAATATCACAAAGCATTTCGCCCATGTGCTAACATTTCTGCCAGCTCGCTGCCTTGTATATATTTAATATCATCTGAGTAATAGCCTCATAATGTGCATTTCAAAGCTCCTATACGGCATGATTTCTATATCTGGACGCCCTTCCTAACGCCAACTACTTTACAAAGTGTACTTGGTGCTATTATGCACCATGGGTACAGGTGCTTTTATGTGGCGCCAGTATGGGTGCTATTTAAGAATCACCAGCATGGATGCTTTTAACATGTGTCAACACCCATGAGCCTGCAAGGTTAGGATTGCTCAGCTGAAGAGGGATGCAGGGGACATAGTTGTATGTGAAGACAACCACAATTTGGCTTAGCTTGACATGTCTTCTCAAGCATAGCAAACTGCCAGAAGTCTCAGTCCCTAATCATCCTCTCTGTAAGGCCCAATGTCTAAAGATCCTTTCTCACCACTTCGCCCCATGTCTTCCTAGGTCTACCCCTTCCACATGTTTCTTGAAAGTCCTGGTGAATGATTGTATATGATACTAGTTGTGGAGTGAGTATATATTTTGAAAAAAGACTAGAAAATCTTGTATATTTTTAATTCCGTGTTACATGTGTTTCATTATAGTGTAGGAAATACATTATGAATGTAAATATAATTATACTCATAGTATGATTACAAACTACTACTACTACTACTACTACTACTACTACTACTACTACTACTGCTGCTGCTGCTGCTGCTGCTGCTGCTACTATTACTACTACTACTACTACTACTACTACTACTACTAATAATAATAATAATAATAATAATAATAATAATAATAACAATAATAATAATAATGATAATAATGGACGGCTGACGCTTTCCATCATGCTCAGCAAAACAAGCTGTGAGTTTTCATCAAATAGTAATAATAATAATAATAATAATAATAATAATAATAATAATAATAATAATAATACTGAATTCATAATAGTTGTATACATGTAGAGAACATATGTACAACTATTATGATTTAATTATGTTTATCATATTATTATGATTAATAATAATATTTATATTAATAATGTATTTTCTATACTATAATGAAACATGTAAAACGGAATTGGTAATATATGTAATTTTCCCAGATATTATCATTCACCAACACTTTCAGCTTGTATATCTGATTGTATCATTTAAAATAAAACATCTACATACATACATTTGCTTAAGGGAATGCACAGATGTGTTTTATGAGGACACATCTTGGATTATAACTCCTTCTATACACACACACACACACACACACACACACACACGCACAGACTTGCATATATACACACATACATACCATAAGCACATATTCATTTGTAAACAAGCATGCATATATTCATATATATATTTAGACACAGACATACATATTCATACTTATGGGCATACAAAAAGATAGATACATTCATTCACTTACATGCATATATATATATATATATATATATATATATATATATATAAATGTAAGTCTATGCACATACAAACACACACATATGTGCCAGTACATAAATAAACACTTTCTTCTACAAATACACATGAATACAGTTCAATAGTTGATATGTAGTGAGTCAAAACATTGAAAGTAGTGAAGTATCAATGTATTTCGGAGGCGCAGGAGTGGCTGTGTGGTAAGTAGCTTGCTTACCAACCACATGGTTCCGGGTTCAGTCCCACTGCATGGTATCTTGGGCAAGTGTCTTCTGCTATAGCCTCGGGCCAACCAAAGCCTTGTGAGTGGATTTGGTAAACGGAAACTGAAAGAAGCCCGTCATATATATGTGTGTATATATATATATATATATATATATATATATATATATATATATATATATATATATATATATATGTATGTGTGTGTGTGTGTGTTTGTGTGTTTGTGTTTGTCCCTCCTAGCATTGATTGACAACCGATGCTGGTGTGTTTATGTCCCTGTCATTTAGTGGTTCAGCAAGAGAGACCGATAGAATAAGTACTAGGCTTACAAGGAATAAGTCCTGGGATCAATTTGTTCGACTAAAGGCGGTGCTCCAGGATGGCCGCAGTCAAATGACTGAAACAAGTAAAAGAGTAAAAAGAGTATACCCATGTCATCAAGAATGCCAACAGTTTTATTAATGACAGAAAATGGTGCATCAAAACAATGGGAGAAACCATTGATGAATGTTAGCAATTGAGTAAATTTATGTTCAGACACGAAAGTGAAGCACTTTAACAATCAGATACAGTTGTAATTTCTTGGTTGAAAATATTATAATAAATTTATATTTATGAAACATCTGCTTTTCCATGCTCACATGGATCTGACAAGTTTTGTATAGCCAAATGCCATTCCCATCTCCAACCATCACCTGTCTCCAGGTAAGGTAATATTTCACCATGCCCAGGTGTTGTTATGTGGAAGATCAGAAACAAAGAATACCTCATGCGTGACGGTGACACTCACTTAAAACTACTGCCTGATGTCAAGACAAGGAGACAGTAAAACAAACCCATGCACACAGAGCTCACTTTCTTTATTTCCATTGATCTGTGAATAAACAATTGTATAAGTCAGCAAGCTGGCAGAAATGTTAGCACACCGGGCAAAAAGCTTATTGGTATTTCGTCTGCCATTACATTCTGAGTTCAAATTCCACCAAGGTTGACTTTACCTTTCATCGTTTCGGTGTCGATAAATTAAGTACCAGTTATGCACTGGGGTCGATGTAATCGACTTAATCCCTTTGTCTGTCCTTGTTTGTCCCCTCTGTGTTTGACCCCTTGTGAGCAATAAAGAAATAAGAAACATTAGCACACCGGGCGAAATGCTTAGCAGTATTTCGTCTGCTGTTACGTTCTGAGTTCAAATTCCGCCAAAGTTGACTTTGCCTTTCATCCTTTCAGGGTTGATAAATTAAGTACCAGTTGCATACTGGGGATCAATCTAATCAATTGTCCTCCCTCTCTCCCCCAAAATTTCAGTCTGTTTGGAATGGAGAACAGGAGTGATTTGACAGTACATAGTTGGGTATGGTCATAAATATTGCCAAGATTTTTTTGAAGTAGTATGAAATAACTGTCTATAAAGGAGGTTGGGTAGTGGAAGACCCCAAATCAAGATGTTAGTTGCCAGTTAAAAGGGGCAAGATTCCAATAAAACCAATGATGTTAATACGGGGGAAATTTTATCATGAGGTATTATAGGCGATTGATTATAAACAATATTGTTATGTTGTATGAAGATAAAATTTAGGAATATCAAAAATGATATTATAACCAAATAGATAAAATTTGTATGTATACCAAATTTTCAACAACAGAAAGGGAAGATTACATAGAATTAATTTGATATTCATTCATGTACTTAATTATTCACTTGTTAGGTGGTTTCTATAAAGACTGCTCTGGGTATTTACTTATGGAATAAACCATGCTATCTGTATATTAATTATAAGCTATGAATCAGAAAAAAAAAAAAACTGGAAAAATAAAAGCTATGTAAAGAAACACACACTTATATTTATCTATGTGTACACATGCAAATATACACAAATATTTATACATTATTATGGATATAATATAATTAATTTTCTCAGATTTAATTAACTAGAAAGTAAATATTTCTATTAAAGAGCAGTAACTACTTATAAAGGGATAAGAGGTTAATAGGTAAAGATATCAAAATAAGAAAACAAATAATAAGAAAATTATAGAGAATAGTAAGAAAACAAACATTTTAAAGAGACAGGGTATTAAAATTTGAAGTAGGGAAGAGATAAAGATAACCTCAAAGAAGCAATAGGTATCGGAATAGTGGGGACATTTTGAAGTATTTAGACCAAAGAGGTATATCATAAGTTGTAAAGTTACCAGTGCTATTACATATATGATATTATAATTTCCCAGGGGTATATAATTAGGGGGTCTACTTACATAAATGCCATTATAAAAATACTTAAAATGATCAGTAGAGTAGAACACATGGAAAGGAATAAATAGTTTAATCACTAAAACCATGATGAAGTCAGACTAAGTAGGCAGGAATATTCATAAGATAGTAACTACATGTAGCGCACTATTTACTATACCATATAGCTTATAATATATGCAATGTGCTTTAATTTATCATATAACTCAATATCCCATGATTTATTTATATATATATATTAGAGGGTATGTTTATGTCAGATGCAACACTAAAAATTAAAAAATTAATTTCCATCATTCAAGTTCAAGCATAGAACCTATAAAAAAGCTAATTTCGAAAATATTTAAATGTATGGGTGACAAGGGCAACTTGTTAATCAAGTTGCCCTTGTCCCTATGCTTAAAAATCTTGTAAGTTTCCATAGAGCACAGCTCGCACCTGTATCTACTATCTCTATAAGGCTGCACTTTTCTTATTATATCCCATTTAAGGCTAAGTTTGGTCTCGCTTTCCTTCAGTTCCCAAATCTTGCTAGATAAAGACGTACAATTGGCTTTATGTTTGAGTCTAAAAGAGGAAGAATGGTTATAAATATGCTTTCATATTTATTGAACATCCTAAGTGTCTTCTACTATAGCCTCAGGCTGACCATAGCCTTGTGAGTGGATTTGGTAGACGGAAACTGAAAGAAGCCCGTCGTATATATGTATATATATATATATATATGTGTATGTGTGTATGTGTTTGTGTGTCTGTGTTTGTCCCCCCAGCATTGCTTGACAACCGATGCTGGTGTGTTTATGTCCCCGTAACTTAGCGGTTCGGCAATAGAGACCGATAGAATAAGTACTAGGCTTCTAAAGAATAAGTCCTGGGGTCGATTTGCTCGACTAAAGGCGGTGCTCCAGCATGGCCACAGTCAAAAGACTGAAACAAGTAAAAGAGTAAAAGAGATCTACAGTTATGATTATACATTTATAAATTACGTTTTGGATTTGACATCGGCCTAATAACGGACAGTGGGATTTAACTCTACAATTGTAACCATGAGAATTACTACTATTAATATTATTAATATTTCTAATGTTATTATTATTATTAATAATATCACTATTAGTGTTAATCCTACTACTATTGTATGTGCTATTTTCATGTCTGTTATTATCTATCCTTCCTTCAACTGTAGTATCATTTGAATTTGTCTCAGCATCAACAGGCAAATCAGTCATCTCTATGCTAGTATAGACCTCATAGCTACAGTCTAAAGTGTGTATATTAGAAGCATTAACACTGCCATTTCTATTTTCTATGTCACCATTAATATTATTATTCTCATTGTAGGGGCTTAAATTATTGTTGACAATACTATCATCATCATCATCATCATCATCATCATCATCATCATCATCATCACCACCACCACCACCTCCTGCTAATTTTATATTCTTCCTATTTAATCTTGCTATGATGGTACCCATATTGGGAAGAGTAGAATATGAGATTCTAATTGTCTTATGGGAAAAAATTCTGTTATATCTATGGGAAGCAGGGAAGCTTTCTTCTAAAATTGTCATAAATTTCCTATATATGTTTGTGGATATGGCACAGTTGAAAGAAACATTGTACCAGATGAAGTCCTTATTTTCAAACTTATGGCATAAGTAAGGGCGGAATTTACCTACTCTTTCACTGCCACCCAAAATCGTGACATGGTTATTAGGTATGTCACTATTACTAGTATTTTTCATATCTATGTAGGGTGGAGTAACCAGCTTGTTCACCTCACTACCTTTATTATCTAAACTAAACTCCCTACTAGTTATAACATCTAATTTCTTGTTGATTATTTTTTATTATTTAAATTGTTGGGTTTGTAGGATGGTTTTCTAGTTGGTATGTTTTCACAACTAAGTAACTCAACAACCCAACAAACTCTCATACTTTTCTTAGTATATGCTAAGCTACAGTAGTGAAAGCATACAGACACTTATGACAAACCATGTCATATTAACAATTAAGATTTCAAATTTAAAGGACATTTAGCAATTGGAGAAGGGACAAAATCTTACAGCTGTTTCAGCCTAGTGTTGGCATGCCCCATTCTATCTCTATAGTTCCACTACGCTGGAGTAATTAGTAGATGAAAATGATGTAATGGGGGTACATGCATGATTCGCTAGGCCTCTTCAGAGATTTACAAAATTCAATACATGAATTTTGCCAAATTCTGCCGAGGTCAACTTTGAAAGGATTATTTGTGTATGATGATATGTATAGAAACGTGGGGTTACATAAAGTTGTTGTTCCGAATCTGATGTTTGTTCTCTAATCAATGATTCTTATATATATGTATATATATATATATATATATATATATATATATATATATATATATATATATATATATATATATATATATATATATATATATATATATATATATATATATATATATATATGTATATATATATATATATATATATATATATATATATATATATATATAGAGATAGATAGATAGATAGATAGATAGGCGCAGGTTCAGTCCCACTGCGTGGCACCTTGGGCAAGTATCTTCTACTATAGCCTCGGGCTGACCAAAGCCTTGTGAGTGGATTTGGTAGACGGAAACTGAAAGAAGCTTGTCGTATATATGTGTATACACACACACACACACACACACACACACATATATATATATATATATATATATATAATCATAAATATATAGGGATTGACAGTAACCTGCTTCTCCAACATACTGAGAATTCAGAAATAGCAGTCAAAGAACTACTGATTTCAAAACTACAAATTATTACTCCAGATTGATAGCGATATTTTTGATACACACAGAACAAAAAACAATAGAGAAGAGTAAAAAACCTGCCTTTAGTTTTTACTCTTCTCTATTGTTTTTTGTTCTGTGTGTATCAAAAATATCGCTATCAATCTGGAGTAATAATTTGTAGTTTTGAAATCAGTAGTTCTTTGACTGCTATTTCTGAATTCTCAGTATGTTGGAGAAGCAGGTTACTGTCAATCCCTATATATTTATGATTATAAATTTTTTACCGAAGAAGGTTTTTTTTCATACTGAGCTACCCGGCAGAATTGTTAATTATTAATTTTATTACTAATTGATGATTCCCTGCCCTGCATATCTATATATATATATATATATATATATATATATATATGTATGTGTGTGTGTATGTTTGTGTGTCTGTGTTTGTACCCCCAACATCGCTTGACAACCTAGCAGTTCGGCAAAAGAGACCGATAGAATAAGTACTAGGCTTACAAAGTCGATTTGCTCGACTAAAGGCGGTGCTCCAGCATGGCCGCAGTCAAATGACTGAAACAAATAAAAGAATAAAAGAGTAAAAGAGTATAAATAAAAACATAAGTTGCAGTTCATTACAGCTATCTCAGGTGTGTTCTTTATTGATTTACAAAAGTGTTACATCATGAGAAAAATCTGTTTTCTTCAGGTAAGTAAAGAGAAAATTTGACAATTAGAACTTCTCATGAAATAGACCTTAGTGTAAGACAACTCAGCCAACTAGGTTATGGCTGGGAGAGTGAATGGCAGAAGCTATTCATCAATAAAGAGCATGTCTGCAACCCATCTGTGTTATTGTTTATTCTTCACCTAACTTGGAATCACCCATATGCTTGGATCTGGCGTCTGTAGTCAACAGTGGAATACATGCAGTGAGTGTACTCCTATCTAACTTTGTAGATACGTTATGTATTCAGCCAGTACTTTAGTAAGTATGTATATGTCAGTACACATTGTTGGTACACAAGTTAATGTATTTGGCTCATGATCATAAGGTTATGATTTCAATTCCTGGTGATGTGTTGTGTCCTTGAGCAAGACACTTTATTTCGTGTTGCTTCTGTCCACTCAGCTGACAAACATGAGTTGTATTTGTAGTTCAATGTACAAGTCTTGTCACATTTGGTGTGTCACATTGAATCTGTCTGAGAACTACAATTAAGGATACTTGTGTCTGTGGAGTGCCTGGCCACTTATACATTAATTTCACATGCAAGCTGTCACCTTGATAAAATCAACAGGAACACTCATAATCAATGAAGTGCACAGCCATATGGATGTATGTCATTGTTCAGTTTTATTTCAAGATTTCTTGCCAATAGAGAAAGAGCTGGTTTCTAACCTAGATCTGAAGCTCCTTCATTGAAATTTCAAAATCAACAACAGGACATTTCTATACATATGTATGTATGTATGTACGTATGTATGTATGTATGTATGTATGTATGTATGTATGTATGTATGTATGTATGTATGTACATGTGTAGATTTGTATACTTTGTTTTATGTATGTATTCTCATGCATATAGCTACATATCTAGACATGCTCATTTATACTTAAATGATAAACTTCTGGAAAGTTTTTCCAGATTTTTGCAGTTCCGGTCATGGATTGGATCTGTAGTCTTTGAAACAGCTTTCTCCTTTCTGGTTTTGAGAAGCCTAATTTCTCAAGATTGGTATTTAGGCAGTATGTTACATATCCCAGGGCCTCAATAATTACAGGTATAAACCTGAACTTGTAATCTGGATAAAGCAACTGCAGATTTCTCAATAGTTCAGCTTAGGTATTCTCTTTTTCACTGACCTTCAGCTTTATATTCACATCTGCTGGGCAGCTAATTTCCACAATTGTACACAGTTTCTCTTCTCTACTCCAATCCATTATATCAGGTCTATTTTGTTTACATTTTACTGAGGATTTCACTGGAACATTCCACCAATACTCCTTTCCATTGTGAGTCACTATGCCTTCCGCCATACTGTGGATTCTTATTTCTTTGTCTTTGGGGTTTTCCTTTCAACGGATTTCATTATACAGTGTCTTAGCTACAACCATGATGACATTTTCAGACAACTGCTCATAATGTGGTTGATATCTTCAGTGCTAACTCCACAAAGTCTGCATCGGTTATCACAACCAATGTATGTATGTATGTATGTATGTATGTATGTATGTATGTATAATACATGACAGGTGTTACAAGAATAAAATCAGAGTGCTTACTTCATATATTAGTTTGGATTTATTTTTTTAAAAATTCACTTATTATCAATAAGAGAATATGATTTCCAATATATTAAGCACTGTGGCCAATATGATCAAGTAAAATCCTTCAAGGTAGTGCCCCAGCATGACCTAGCACAACTGCAGTTATGCTGGGTCATGCTGTAAAAAAATGTTAAAAATTTGAATAGAATAAAGCAAGCACTAAATAGAAATGAATATCAACAATTAACCCTTTCTACAATAAGCACAAGGCCTGAAATTTTTGATGGGGAGGCTAGTCGATTACATTGTCCCCAGTATTTCACTGGAACTTAATTTATCGATCCTGGAAGGATGAAAGGCAAAGCCAATCTCAGTGGAATTTGAACTCGGAATGTACAGAGGGGCAAAATATCGCTAAGCATTTCCTTTAGTGAGCTAATGATTCTGCCAGCTCGTCACCTTAATATTAACAAATAATGAAATATAACAAAATTGTTTAATAAAAGAATATGAATTAAAGTATAGGTGGATTGTTGTTGTTGTGGCTGTTGTCGATTAGTCAAGACCAGCTCTGATTAAGTAGACCTGTAATCAAGAGATTCCAGCATTTTCCATTGCATGTTTTATTCATATATAGAGAAGTGAAGAGAGAACTATAGTGTGAGTTGTGGAAAATGTGGCAGCTCTTCCCAGCAGATCAAGCAACTGCAAAGAGATAAAGGCTTCTTCATTATGTGTGTGTGTGTGTGTGTGTGTGTGTGTGTGTGTGTATGTTATAGCCAAACAGATATCTTTCAGATGGTGTAAATTATAATATCAAAATTTAATAAGAAAAAAAAAAACAATGGTGGGCAAATATGCATACATATTGACACATATCGCTTAATTTTTCCAAAATTTCAAGTTTTCATTTTGTAGATATATATATATGATGTGTGTCTGTATGTATGTGTGTCTGTATGTATGTGTGTCTGTATGTATGAGTGTGAGCCCTTCCGTTTTATTTTTCCATATTAAATTCCAGTATAATCGTAATCTACACCATCTGAAAGTTATATGTAGAAAATTTCATTACAAAAATATCAATTTTTCTGGAAGACATGAGGAAACAAAGTTGGAGGCAGGGGCACAATATGTATGTATGTATGTATGTATGTATGTATGTATGTATGTATGTATGTATGTATGTATAGATGGATGGATGGATGGATGGATGGATGTGTGTCTGTATGTATCCATGTATGTGTATGTATGTGTGGAGCAAGCTTTGGAAGCCAGTGAAGGAAACACTTTAAAAACTTCTGAATTTCACAGATTATTCAATGACGAGTACATTTAATGCAGATATCTGCAATCAACGATCAGTGTAATTTTCTATATTTTAACTATATTTATTTATCATTTTCAAACTATTTAAATACGATAACATTTCCGTCATTATCATTGATGGTACCGAGACATCGGTTTAAAATTAAAGTCAGTAAAGGTTATCTCCCTTATATTGTTTTCTTTGCATATTTTAGTTTCCGCATTCCGGATGATATTTTTTTATTGTTAAAATGTAAGTAAATCAATTTCCGCAAGCCAAGTTTTTTAAATTTAAATTTTAAATTGTGATGAATAAATAACTGTGAGAGTGGGTAAGTCGTACTCCATTTTCATATAGTAATTTTAATTTCTTTGATTGATTTTACTGCAAACATACGTATGCTTACCTGTCAGTCTGTCAGTCTGTCTAGCTGTCTGTATGTATGTCATTATTCAGTTTATTTCAAGATTTCTTGCCAATAGAGATAGAACCGGTTTCTAACTTAGATCTAAGGTTCCTTCAATGGAATTTCAACATCAACAACAGGGTATTTTTGTTTGTATATATATATATATATGTATGTATGTTATCAATCAGTTTCATTTCTGTATTTCTTGTCCATAGAGAAAGAGCCGGACTCTAACATAGATTCAAGGCTCCTTCATTGGAACTTTTATCAACGTCATCTAGGTATTTGTGCATATGTGTGTGTGTGTGCAGTATATGGTGTTAGTGTATGTGCAGATTTGTATGTTTGTTTTATGGATGCGTTTTTATGTATGTATGTATGTATGTATGTATGTATGTATGTATGTATGTATGTAAGGTATGTTTGTATGTATGTATGTGTGTGTGTGTGTGTGTGTGTGCATGCGTGCGTGTGCGTGCATGTATGTATGTATGTGCAAATTTGTATGTTTTATGTATGTATTCTCACGCATAGAGTTACATATCTTGATATGCTTATATATATACTTAAATGATAAACTTCTGGAAAGTTTTACAGATTTTTACAGTTCCAGTGATGGATTGGATCTGTAACCTTTGAATTAGCTTTTTCCTTTCTGGTTTTGAGAAGCCTAATTTCTCAAGATTGGCATTTAGGCAGTGCATTACATATCCCAGTGCCCCAATAATTACAGGTATAAACCTGAATTTGTAATCTGGCTAGAGTAACTGTAGATTTCTCAATAGTTCAGCATAGGTGTTCTCTTTTTCACTGATCTTCAGCTTTATGTTAACATCTGTTGGGCAGCTAATTTCCTCAACTGTTTCTCATCTCCATTCCAAATCATTATATCAGGTCTGTTGTGCTTACATTTTATTGAGGGCTTCACCAGTACATTCCACCAGTATTCCTTTCATTATGATTGGCTATGGCTTCTACCATATTATGGGTTTTTATTTCTTTGTCCTCCGGATTATCCTTCCGACGGATTTCATTAAAGAGTGTCCTAGCTACAACGTCATGTCTCAACGGTAGATTATACTGTGATGACACTTTCAGACAACTGCTTCTGATGTGGGTGATATCTCCAGTGTGAACTCCACAAAGTCTGCATTGGTTGTCACATTTTATGGCTTTTCTTGCATTTCTATCCCTTTTATGCATCAGGTATTTGGTTGATATTTCCTGTTCCTGGATTGCAAATGCATACCCTTCAAAGTGGGAGGTAGTAATCCGGTTATATATGTATGTATGTATGTATGTCATTATTCAGTTTATTTCATGATTTCCTGCCAATAGAGAAAGAACCGGTTTCTAACCTACATCTAAGGCTACTTCTTTGGAATTTCAACAACAATAACAGGATGTGTAGGTTTTGATTTACGTATGTATTTTCATCTTCATATATACTTAAATGACAAATATCTGGAAAGTTTTACAGATTTTTACAGTTCCTGTGATGGCTTGAATCTGTAGTCTTCAAATCAGCTTTCTCCTTTCTGGTTCTGGGAAGCCTAATTTCTCAAGATTGGTGTTTAGGCAGTGTGTTACACATCCCAGTGCCCCAATAATTACAGGTATAAACCTGAATGTGTAATCTAGATAGAGTAACTGCAGATTTCTCAGTAATTCAGCATATGTATTTTCTTTTTTTGCTGATCTTCAGATGTATGTATATATGTGTGTGTGTGTGTGTGTGTGTGTTATTATTCAGAGATTTTACCAATTTTCTAATCTAGCTCCTTCATTGGAATTTTAAACAACATCAATAGGGTAGTTGTGTTTTTTTGTGTGTATATGTGCCAATTTTTGAGTCAGTACATGTGAAAATTTGTAGGTTTTGTTTTATGTATGTATTCTCATGTATTATATGTCTAAATATGTACACATATTCTTAAATGCTAAGTTTGTGGAAGGTTTTACCACTTCTGACAGTTCTATTCTTGGTTTGTATTTATAATCTTCAAATTAGCTTTCCCCTTTCTGGTTTCAAAAAGCCTAATTCCTCAGGATTTGTGCTTTGGCAGTTTGTTACATATCCTAGTTCCCCAACAATTACTGGTATAGATCAGAACTTGTAATGTAGGTACAGTATCAGTAACTTCTTCAATAATTCAATGTAAGGCCTTTCTTTTTTTAACTGATCTTTAGCTTTATGCTGACATGCACTAAGAAACTGATTTCCACTACTTTACATAGTTTTTCTTCTCTATCTCAAATCACCGTGTCTGGTGTATTATGTCGGCATTTTATTGGTGTTTTCACTGGGACATTCCATCAGTACTGGTTCATATAATCAGTGTGCATGGCTTCCACCATACTGTGGGTTCTTATCTCTTTATCCTCAGATGGATCTCATTGTACAGTGTCTTGACCACTACATCATGTCTCACTGATAGATAATTATACAAAGTCATTTTTGTGATGATGTGTGTGATGTTTTCATTGTAAACTCCAAAAAGTCTGCAGTAGTTATCACGTTTTGGTGTTTTAGTGTGTCGTTGTCCCTTTTGTGCATCAGGAATTTGGTTGCTATTTGCTGTTCCTGGATTGCAAATGCATACTCTTCAAAAAGAGAGTTAGTGATCTAGTTGTTGTTCCATGATAGACTGCTTTGATTATCAATGTTGCCATTATCCTGGAGCTTTCTGCTAACATATCTATGCATGCTCTTCTGCTGATATGCACTCATCCTTTCATCTGATGATGCGCTGCAGTAGAATCATGCAACTTCTTTGAGTATGTATTTAAGGTTATCAGACAGGGAATGTACCTTGAGGAGTTGCTTTTCAAGTCTCATGATGTTGTCTGCCTCATGTATGTCTACTTAGTGAAGGGATGCACTTTGGCTCTTGGTGGTTAAACGATGTTGCTTAAGGGATATGACATGACATTCAAAGGCAGGCAGTCTCAATCATTGTTAAGCCTCTGCATCCTTGTTTTCATTTTATGTAGAGGCACTAATGTAGCTGGGGGTGGTCCGCCCTGGGCAGCACTTTTGGGTCTGCAGTAGGCAATATGTTTTTTTTTTTTTGTGGGATACAGGGGTGGCAAATGGAAGGGTCACCCCAGGTGGCACACACTCTAGCTACCCTAGTGTGTAGAGGCAGTCTACATTGCTGTTGATGAGAAAATTATTTGTGCTGCTCAGTTTCTACTGAGTTTTCACATCAATGGCTCGAATCTCATCAAATTGCCCAAACTTTGGTATGCGTACTCCAAACACATTGTGGGCCACTGTTTTATTGAATGCAGAGAGTTCCAAGGTCCATATTTTCCTTATCCAGCAGTAATATTCTTTAGTGATGTATTCCTTGTTACAGACACCATTGTAAGATATGGTTTCATATACTCCTAGGCATCTGACATTTCTCATGAGATAAAGGGGCAACTATTAAGTCATTGATGGAGATGCTACTAGTTTGGTTCACAGTTTTCCCTTGCTTCACATAAATGTTCCTATATGGTTGTTTTATAACATTTACCATGACCAAACTCCAACCCTATATCCTTATCATTTTAATGTCTACTTTTCATGGTCTGTATGGGTCAGACAAAATTCGTAGAGCCAAATTTTTTACAAGGAAATTCTCTTCCTGCTGTCAATACTGACCTATTTCCAATTAACCTAATACTTCCCCCCAGTATTTTGAGGTGAATAGCACATTAGACAGATATGTCTTTATGGAAGATTATAAATGACTTTAGTGTGGTGTAAGAGTTGTGAAATAATTATTTATCAATAACAGCATCTTGCAGGTTGTATGTTGTGTTCATAATGCCCACACTAATATTGGTACAAGCTTTCATATATTTTTATTAACCCTGAACATTTGCATTTCCATATATGCAATAACTGAATAAATGGAACAGCATTAAAGAAGTATTAAATGGAACAGTAGAAGTTTTCACTGAATGATATGCAAAATATTTAATACAAAGTTCATAATTGTTGGAAATAAATTAAGTAGTTAAAAATGAGAATGCCTTATCACAAAACTGACTGACATAGCTTCAAGTTGCTCCTCAGGCTACTCTAAACACCACAAGTAGCAAAAGTGAGAACACCTATCATGTTGAGTGACATAGTTCTGTGCAATGCCAGAAACCATTCTCTAAGGAAACAGTAAAGATGAGAAAACACCTCACAGAGCAGAGAGACAGAGTGTCATCACTCCATGTGGACTTCTAATTGGCTCTGTTTGGGGTTCAATTTTTATCAGCTTTTTGTAATCCAATTGAGTTTTTCTAGAAAGTTCAACCAGATTATTTGGCAGGAAGATTTCAGCTCACTTAATTACCCAGCAAAAGATCAATTTGGTTGAGCAATGTTCACGTGGGTGGTAATGCCTATTATGGTGACACAACTATCTATGACTACTTTGCCATTTTTGGCAGTATGGTTAGCAGTAGAGCTCAGTTGGAGAACCTGAGCGTGATGGTTTAAAACTCTGACTTGAACTGTGACTAAAACAAAAGGAGTATTGTAGCTCCTTAGCAATAGATGGCTATAAGTGGTTCCTCATTGAGCAAATATATATATATATATATATATATATATATATATATATATATATATATATATATATATATTAGAAAGAAAGATTAAACATGCAAAACATGTGGTATTCCTTTAGAGTATGTAATTCATAATTCAAACATAATTGCAGAGTTGTTAAATTCAGTAGCTGAGTTGGTTTATAAATTGATTTATAATATTGGTATATGGCACAAAGTTTTGTTAAAATGGTGTAATTGATTATATTGAACCCTGCATTTGATTGATTACATATTTTATCATAGCTGGAAGTATGAAAAGCAAAGTCAACTCTGGTGGGGTCTAAATTCAGAAAATAAAAAATGTTGTAAGTAAATACAATAAAGCTTTATGTTTGGCATCTGCTATATAAATACTATACAGAGCTGTTTAACCCTTTCACATTCAGGTTAATCTATCAAATATAATGCTTATTCATTCACATGGTTTTGAATTAACCCTTTAGCATTCAGATTATTGTCAAATGCAATGCTTATTTATTTATGTTATTTTCACTCAATCATGCATTATCTCAAATATTTAAGAATGTGATTTTACAGTCTTGGAATAACATTGTAGGGTAGGTATAAGAGGCAGACCTGACCAGTTTGGACATAAGACAGATACAATATTTGGGCCAGATATGGCTGGTTTAAATGCTAAAGGGTTAATCATGTATTATCTTGTAACTTCAAGATTTCAATGACGTGATTGTTTATTTTTAGAATGACATTGTAGGGTAGGTGTGAGAGGCCAGATTAAGCCAGTTTGAATGAAAAACAGGTAAAGTATTTGGCTGGTTTAAATGCTAATGGGTTAACCCTTTAGTATTCTGATTTTTCTGTCGAATGTAAATCTTATTTATTCAAACTGTTTTGAATTAATTAGGCATTATCTCATAGCTTTCAGAATTTAATAATGTGATCGCTGCATTTATAGAATGGCATTGTTTGGTAGGTGTGAGAGATCAGATCTGGCTGGTTTGAATGTGAAACAAATAGAATATTTGGGCCAGATATGGCCAGTTTAAATGCTAAACAGTTAAAGTTGGCCTGCTGCTGGAGGTCAACTTTATGATCTCCTAGGTGTTTTGCAAGGAAAATTACTTCATTTGCAATGCCCTGATCTGGCTAACTGTAAATACCTATGACAATTATGGTGGATTTCTGTGAGCAGAAGGGAGACTGGACTGGAAAGTGTTTTCTTAGTTTTATAATTCTGAGTTAAATTCTTTCATTCACAGAACCTTTGATTGCTAAGGAAGAAAATACTATGGAAAGTGATGATAAGCTTCTACACATTTCAAACAGAATATCTGTGAAAAGCTAGGTAATTATATAGAATATTCAGCTAAAGGATCTTCTTTAAATCAGTTTCTTCAACTCTATACCTCAATCAATAAACAAAATGTCACTCAAAAGGAGGCAAAATGTATAGAATATGTGTTGAAAGAGGAATTTCATTTAACCATTTTCGACCAAGTGTTATTGTTATCAATTGAAAAAAAGACATAGAGCTGGCTGAATTGGTTGCATCAACATGTTCTGAGTTCAAATTCTACCGAAGTCAACTTTGCCTTTCATCCTTTTGAGGCCGATGACATAAGTACCAATTGTGTAAGGGTGTGGGGTTTGATGTAATTGACTTATCCTGCCCCACAAAATTTCAGGCCTTGTGCCTATAATAAAAAGGATAATTATTAACAATTGGCTTTAGTAACATTTCTGGAAATTCGACTCAATAACCCACTCCAAACCTTCTCTTCATTCCATGTGAGTGGCACAGTGGAATAGAATGAAGTAATGTCAAATGGTGGTATCAACTAAATTGGTTTAATCAACAATATTGTGTATCATCAAAGTGATCTATGCTTCAGATTCTCATTCATAGTCTCTCATGATATTCTGGAATCAAATGACCAATACTTCTGACACTCTCATTCTATCTCTCAAGTGAATCTTGAGGATTAAACAAATTGATTCTATGAAATTCATAATTCTCTTGGGACATCTTTTTCAACATTTCAAAAAAAGTTTCAAAAGAATCCAGCTTGCATTTTTGACAGACATTGCTTTAGGTTTAGCCATTTTTTTATCTTTAATGTTTTATCATAACTAATCAGAAGATAAATTATGAAGTTATTAAACTTCCTGATTTCTTATTCCACGAAGAAATAGGTCAAAACCACTTGGCAATGTTGAATAAAAATGTCAAAGGGAAACCTAAAACACAAAAGTAATTGTTCTGAGTGTGCAGGAAATATAAAGTTGATGGGATTGTCTCTGCAATTTGACAGTCTGGAGATAACTCATGTTGCATCAAGGTTTAACTGGAGGGTCGGTAATTTACACATTTCCTTTAGATGTACTACTACTCTTCAAACACTCATTCTACAATAAAAATATTATATTCATCAGTTGGAGTTTTGTATCTAGAGCTAACTCCCCACTCCTAATACGATTTCATATCCCTTTTCTTAGTGAGCAAAAATGGTTAAGTTAAAGAAATCAAGACTTTGCACGAATTGTTTGAAACAATATTTTGCATTTAATAAATGGATGTTATTTTGTCACCCATAAAACAAGTTATCTATAAATAAGACTGCTATCTATTTCCAATATGGAGTACATGTTTTAAAGTTAAAATGAGTACATGTTGACAACAAGGTAGAAATCACTTTATTAATTCCTACTCTGTACTTTATAAGAAAATATATTAATAACCAGAATGATGGCAGATTGTCAAAGATGTCACATAAGGAAAAAATTTGAAAATTTGGCAAGTATGTTTGTTACAATGTACTTTGAAAAGATTAAGCAGAGAGCCATATTCTGTTTTCAAAATATTTGTAACTCTTACAGTAAGGACCATAAAATAATGAGATTTAACAATTATTTATTGTCTGACAAATAGTTATTTCTAACATGAGCACAAGGCCTTACATTTGGTGAGAGCATATATTGGGTCATCCCATAAATAATGTGGTTTTTTATACTTCTTTTATTTTGTAAAATTAAGATAAACAAAGTTCTTTTTTAATCTAAAATATACTACCCTACATTTTCTACAATGCTCTTCCATCTATCTGGTAGACTTCCAAGGCCCCTCTTCCAAAATTCACTTATCTGTGACAAAAAAATAATCCTCCAGCACTGTTCTGACCTCGTCTATAGAATTCATATTTTTCCATCCAAATGATTTTGAAGACTGTGGAATAAATGATAATCAAATGGGGCAATGTTCGGTGAATATGGTGGGTGGGCATTGTTTCCCATTCAAACTGCTTCAGCCTTTGGAATGTCATCCTCACTATATATGACTGAGCATTATTCTAATGGAAGAACACCTTTCATCTTGAAACCAAAGATGGCTGTTTTTCTTCTAGCACTGATCTGAACGACTGGTTGAATGACCAGATCCAAGCTCCTCTGCCAGTTCCTCAACAGTTCTGATGAGATTTTGCTCCATCTGCCATTCAAAGGGAAAAGATCCGGATCGGATCGTCTTCTAGGCTGTAATTTCCAGCTCAAGGTGCCATGCAGTGACACAACCTGAAACCATGTGATTGAGAAGCAAGAAATTCCTTGATTGCAATGAGAAGACACTAATGTTTATTTAAAAAAAAAAGCAATACAAATGTTTCCGTGTATGATATATTGTCGAAAATCAGCCACTAAATAGGTTTGATAATTTGAGGAAAATTAGTTTAAGAGGAGAAGTGATAAAAATTACTTCTGATATGGGTGCAAGGCCTGAGATTGAGGAGAATGTATAGTTGATTATATCAATCTTCGTACTTGATTGGTACTTTATTTAATCACAATCTGGAAGGACAGAAAGCAAAGTGGGCCTTGTTGGATTTGACCTTAGAACTGATAAGAATTACAAGACACATTTATGTGAAATGCTGTAAAGCTTCATTACAACAGAGTCAACACTTACAAGCCGTTGGGCTCAGTCACAAAAAGTAGTGTCTAGTGTGAAAAGTGTGAAGGCACATGGCTTAGTAATTAGTGTATTTGGTTCATGATTGTAAGGTTATGAGTTCAATTTCCAGTGGCATATTGTATTCTTGAGCAAGACACTTTATTTCACTTTTGTTCAGTCCACTCAGCTAGCAAAAATGAGTTGTATCTATAGTCCAATGACCCGGCCTTGTCATATTCGGTGTGTCACAGCAAATCTCTTTGAGAATTATTAAGGGTACATATGTTTGTGGTGAACTCAGCCACTTCCACATTAATTTCATGAGTAGGATGTTCTGTTGATGGAATCAACTGGAACACTCATTGTCCAGCCAATGCGTAAAGTCATAGTTTTGCTGTCAACTCTGATTTAGCAGCACATAGTCAAAAGCACTCTTGCTATGACCATCCTGACTCTCCATATATACGGAGAACCCTAGGACAACATTATCTAATTATCCAGCATGTTCCTCTTTTTAAGATTGTAAGGTGTGATTTGAAGCAGATTTGGCTGTTATTTCTAGCAGGTCAACCTACCACGTTGTGATTCTCAAAAATTACAAGTGTTTATTTATCCTTTTCAACTAACTTTAAATACTTTAAATTAGTCAGAAAAGAGTGGGTGGTGCTTATAATCATTCGCAGCTAATCATTTACAGATCTCCTAGGCCAGGAAGGGAGAAGTCGGTGTGATTAATGTTCTGTCCTTCACTTCATTATCACCACCACTGCCGCCACTGTCATCATCATCATCATCACTTCACATCCATGTTCCATGCTGGTATGAGTAGGGCAGCCCGACGGGATCTGATGGGTCCAAGGACTGTATCATTCTCCATTATCTGCTTTGGCATGGTTTCTATGGCTGAATGCCCTTCCTAACACCAACCACTTTGTAGTAAGTACTGGGTGATTTTTTTGCGCCCTTGGTGCTAGTGAGGTGGCCATGCAGCTGGTAAGAGGAATTAGGTAGAGCAGCTGTGAACTGAATTTTTTTATTGCTGTTTTACATCTATTATCTTCGTTCACTTAATATTTGTAGATTTGCATAATGTACAAATATTTATTTTGATAGATAGATGCTGCTTCTACTGTCAATCACTGAATTATGAAAAAGTAGAAGCTGTTTGTCAGTTAAGCAGACAGGAGTAAACACATTTATATTCCTTGCAGAGATGTACAATACAATGGCTGTAGCAATAACATTTGAACTGAAGGCTGTGTTCAATAATCTACTACATTATATTCACAGGCATTATTTATATCATAGCTATTGTATCTGGTTGATTTATTACAGGTTATTAGTCAGAAAAATACATATGGCAAGGAATGCATCATACAACAATGCAATCATTGAAGAGAGAAGAGTGTTGAGTGTTCTGATAAGTGATAGTAGAAACTAATTCAGCAGCTTGATCTAGAGTGTGTGCTGCCTGGGGTAGCTCTTGAGTTTACTATCTTCCATCTGGGCTCCGAAACCTAAGCAGACTTACACAACAGAGCCAGAAATGCCACTCATGTAAAAGCATTGCCAAGAGTGGACTGCCCCTTTGCACCCCTTCTCTGCCCCAGCTACACTACCGATTCAGTAATGGCTTGAATGTGTTGATGTGAATTTGATTAGCATCATCATCATCATCGTTGTTTAATGTCTGCTTTCCATGCTAGCATGGGTTGGAGGATTTGACTGAGGACTGGTGAAACCAGATGGCTGCACCAGGCTCCAATCTGATTTGGCAGAGTTTCTACAGCTGGATGCCCTTCCTAAAGCCAACCACTCCGACAGTGTAGTGGGTACTTTTACGTGCTACCGGCACGAGGGCCAGTCAGGTGGTACTGGCAACGGCCACACTGTGTTAGTGGTAGGAAAGAGTAATGATATTCTCTCAGGAAGACTCAGGGTTTTGATAAAAATAAGCTGGAAACTACCATGGGTAATTTCTAGAAGCACTTGGCCTGGCAGTGCTACCAAGGGGTACTACCAGTTTGAGATAAACTCGACAGGTGTGGAAGTACCATCTGATGGGTTTGTCCCTGAGATATGTGCAAAGCAACAAAACTGTTCTGCATGCACTTGGTCAGTGTCTGGGCAATCCTGAAATGAGGAGGGACATGAAATACTGCTGTCAAATCAGGCCAGACCCAGTTATCAGCTGAGTTCCTAGTAATGATTACTTCACAGCACTTCTTTAACTGGGCAAGGTGGCTGTAGTGAAAGAGGTCATGTGTGGATAAGGCTGAAAGATATGAAAAAAAAACTTCCCTCTTTGGTAGAGCCCTCATTGAATTTCATGTTTCACCTGAGAAGGCAAGTGAAGGTGGAGAGAGAGAGTGCTGTCCTTTTGTTTATTCATTGAAAGGTGGGTGAAAGTGGCAAAAACAGTAAAAATGGATGGTGCCATTCTAAGTATAAACCTATATGTTAAAGAGCAAAGATTGAAGAAGGCACTTGCGCTTTGTATTCAGGGAGCTCTTGGATGTTAGGTGTTCCTCAATTGGCCCCAGAAGTCCTGTTTCAAGAGGATTGCATTACCATCATCTTCTTTTGTTTCCTTATGCTGTATATACCATATATATTTGAATTCATTACTTTTTGTTCATACTGGATACTATGTATTCTTTTTTTAATCATTCCATTTGATGTAAATCCCACATTTTATGCCTGTCTTTGTATCATCCCCCTCATCATTGCACTGGTGGCACATGAAAGAGTAAGCCTCTACTGTTGGCATGAGTGAGATATAGTAATCATAGCGACAACTGTGACGTTGATAATGCTTTGCAAGTCCTAAGAATGCACTACTACTGTCATAGATGTGTACAATAACTACTGACAAGAGTAAAATACTAACAGAAAACGGGGTGTCTTATTTGTTAGATCATTTATCTGCCTGATGGGCAAGAAGAATAACTGTTCAAAATTATGGATGAATAACAACTCATAAAATTTTGCTTGTGCAGTGTGTTATTCATATTTTTGGTATCTAAATTAGTCAGAATTTAGTTGCTAAAATGTTTTCCCCATTTCTAAATGAAATATTAATTCAGTAATAAAATGTATCAACATAGTCAAAGCTAATACTGAATATAAGCATCTTTTAAAACAGTTTTGAAAGGACAAAAACACTAACAATGTCAGATTGTTGTTTCTCACAGATGGAACCTGGCTGAAAAACAGGCAACTGTCTGAAAAGATTCATGGAACTATTTAATATTCTTAGTGATTTGTAAAAGGAAAAACTTGAATGAAACTCCTAGTTGCAGTTGATTGACAAAGCTTTTGGAAGTGGTTTGAGAGATATTTTTGAAAAACTGAATATAGTTATTGAATTCATAGAACTTCATGGGACAAATATAATTCTTGTTCATTTATTCTTCATTATATTTCTGGAGTTACATCAAAAGAATATTTCTGAAAAAAAAAGAAAAAGAAAAAAGAAAAAGAAAAAGAAAAGAGCTTGCTGTATTGGTTAAATAAACGAGGTATTTGATGATTCTTGCTATTGTGAAGCATTTGAAATTTACTGACTTATGATAATGCTATGCCAAGAGGAATTATCTGAAATATAAATCTATGTGTCTGTTAAAACTTAATTCAAAGTAAAAGTAACTCTGATGTAGTTCTCTGATGATATCAAGACTAATTATCATAATTCAACTCGTTTGACTAGAGCTCTGCTGTTACCCTTCCCATTTTTCTTATTTGATGGAATGCAGTTTCAGTGCTCTAAGTGGATTGAATAAAAAGGGAAAGATGAAACCAACTGGATATGAAATTAAAAAATCAAGAGCCTTATAACTGAAGCTAAGTTAAGCTACATGTTCATTACAAACCATTTGTAATAAACATGTGGCATTGCTTTGTAATTGTGTATTTTTTGTTTTCTAAATGCCATTCATCTGACCTATTGATAAATATTCATCCATCAATACACAATAATGTCTGATTATAAGTTAGAACTTATTGTGTGTTGATGAGTGAAATATAAAATGTGAGATACACATAAACCATGACCTTGTGTAGTGTAAACTTTGGTGACTGATTTAGGAAAATGCTGATAAGTAAGTTTGCTTGCAATTTCAGTGAAGGTATGTAGCCTGAAGTATTGTGTACATTTTCTTGTTTTGGTGATAATGTGTGAATGAGTTGTGATGACAGTAGGCAAGTGATTGAAAGACAATTGGGGAATTTTTTGTCACTGGTTGTTATAGTTAGTAAGTGGTGTCTGGAATGGTATTATTGTCGTTAATTCGATGAGATATATGATGTGATGGTAGGTTTTGAAAAGTTTTAGTTTGGAGGAAGAAAGAGGGCCCATGACTTTTGGAGATCATTGAAAATTGGAAAGATTGGTAGTATTGATGTTCAAGTTTAAGCTGATAATTGTTAAAAAATTGTGGGTGTCTAAAGAATTTCAGGAAGTGTGATGGCTTGAATATGTAGGATTGAACACATTGCTAAATGTGGCGCCTGGGTGGATGAAATACAATATGGATGAGCAGAGGAGAAAGGATGGCTATTTCATTGGGAACTGAAGTGTAGGTGTTATGTAGCTAGCTAGTTCTGAGGAGCTGGGGGTCATTACAGTAACTGCATATAAGGCAGAGTGAAGATGAAGCATATCCATGGGCTAGTGGTTATTGTGTACTGATGTGTGAATATTTACCAACCAGGTAGATTAGTTTCTCTTCGACCATCATCATCATCGTTTAACGTCCGCTTTCCATGCTAGCATGGGTTGGACGATTTGACTGAGGACTGGTGAACCAGATGGCTACACCAGGTTCCAATCTGATTTGGCAGAGTTTCTACAGCTGGATGCTCTTCCAAAGCCAACGACTCTGAGAGTGTAGTGGATGCTTTTACGTGCCTCCGACACGAAGGCCAGTCAGGCGGTACTGGCAACGGCCACACTCAAAATGGTGTATTTTACGTGCCACCTGCACAGGAGCCAGTCCAACGGTACTGGCAACGACCTCGCTCAAATGTCTTTACACACGCCACCGGCACAAGTGCCAGGAAGGCGACGCTAGGCACAGGTGCTATCACGATTTCGCTTTCGCTTGCCCCAACAGGTCTTCGCAAGCCGAGTTTCGTGTCCAATGAAGGAGACAATGTTAGCATGGGTGCCAGTCATCGAATTTAGTTCGGTTTCGATTTCACTTGTCTCAAAAAGTCTTTGCAAGCGGAGTTTAGTGTCCAATGTAGGAAAGGTACGCATAAGTGGGCTGGCTACACTCCTGGCAGAGGTCTTGGATTTAGGTCTCACTTGGCTTGCTGGGTCTTCTCACACACAGCATAATCTTAAAGGTGCTGCAGTAAGAGGTAAAAATTACCTTGTCGATTGAAGTGGTTGAGTATCTCCATGTAGTGTTCTCCACTAATACTATCACAGCACAACTGTGTGTAAACTACTGGTGAGCTTGGGGTTATGAGATTTAACTGTGTGAAGAATGTGAAGGCATGTTAGGGAATGGTTTTAGTCATCTGCTTAGCTATGTTGGATAAATTAGAAATGGAACACTTTTTTCTGTCAGGGATAGTTAACTTCAAACTGGCTGAACTGATGTATCTGCTGTAGGTTAGAAACAGTTGTAAGCTAATGAAAGTGATAACATAATTCCTGTCTTCTTGTTGTTCATACCACCCCCACCACATGTGTATGTGTCCCTGATGAGAAGGTTACAATTTTAATATCAAAGATCCCTATGGATCACACAGGTTGTAATCCTTTGAAACATATGTAGGAATAAAGTATGCAATTATAACATGCGTTTTCTCCAATCCTTAAATTCTTAAATATACTCAAATACCCAAAATTTCAAGGAGTTCCTGCCTTAGAAACAGGAGCTAACCACGGTTATTTTGTGTTCTTTGCTACATTGGTTTCTATTAACCCATTTATTCTATCAGAAGAATTTTTATTCATTAAGATAGAAGAAATACACATAATTATATATATATATATATATATATATATATATATAGGGGAAGAATTCACAAAAAAAATAAACAAAAGACGAAGACAGGTGGTGTAGACAACAAACAGTTGTATTAGTTTAACGCTTGGGAAAAGAAAAAGTCTTTAACGTTTTGAGCCTATGCTCTCCCACAGAAAGAAACAAGGAGAGAAAATAAAGAATGTGTAGTGGCTAGATCTATCATGCTGCCCTTATATATATATATATATATATATATATATATGGTGTAGCCATCCAGTTGCACCAGTCCTCAGTCAAATCGTCCAACCCATGCTAGCATGGAAAGCGGACGTTAAACGATGATGATGATGATGATGATGATGATGATGATGATGATATATATATATATATATATATATATATATATATATAAGGGCAGCAATTCATAAAAACATGTTCTATGCTCCAACATGGGTTTAGCTCTATGGTTAAAGCAAGCTAAACAAACTTATGAAACTATATGTTTATTGCATAAAGTTACACACACTTAACACAGAATTAATATATCTCAGTAAGTGTCCTTTCACTATATATATATCTTCCAGTTTCACATTTTCACATGTTTTGTTATATTATCAGCCCGTCTTTCCTCACGTGCTCTGGTTGACAACGTTTCCTTTAACACATCAGAACATAATGAACTCATTCTCTCACGAACACCGTCTTGTTTATCTCCAGACAGCAGAACTGATGCAACACAATACCCTCCTCATTGATTCATTGTTAGGTACCTTTCTTAGTGATGAGTGGATACACATTAAAGTTGTTTTGTATCATAGTTTGCATACGTGTACGTCACATGAATGCCCGTCCACAGCATCTGCACTTTCGTCTCTACAACGGGACGTTTCCTTTACTATCGCATAATTAATAAAATCCTTTTCAATAACATTGAATGTGAAACGGCAAGTCTGTCAAAGCTGCTGGTTTCCCATCACCGCTAGAACTTGTTAGCCTTGACATTGGCGACAGTAGGCATCTAGATAGTATGTATAACTCTGTACCCATTCAGTGGGTGGGTGTAAGTTCTCAATTTGAGATCCCACTTATTGTGAGGCATTCGGCAGAACCAACCTTATCACGTTAGTTATAAACCTGGGAGCTGTCACTTGCAACACAGAGGAACAGAAAATGACTCAATACCAGTCATTAATGGACAGACTCCTTTTTGCTGGCCTCTGGCTGCTTCAGTCCAGGATCGCTGTTCTTCTCCATCACATTGGGATGAAGGCAACGAACTTGAGGGAAGAACCTTATGATGCAGTATATTTTGCTGACTGTTCTTTATGGCAACACTTTTGCCATTTTGTTGGTAGGATATAATTGAGCTATGTGGTTCAAAACGAGCTGTAGAATTAAAATAAATTTCATGTGTATATGTAATGAATAACACACAAGAAATCAATTACTGTCTTAATCTTAATTGGCTCTGAAGTTGAAAACAAAAAATTTTTTAAAAAAACCAAACAATCTTACATTGAGTGCCAGATTCAAAGTATTTGGAACTGGGCTACATTTAAAATTTCCTTAAGTGTAAACGTAATCTTTGTTTTTTAGTGATGAGGAAATAAAAAACTTGTGATATTGATGTCTCGTTTGATTGAATCAATATATTCATCAATAAAAGAGCAGTTATGTAGCCAAAATATCAACAAATAAACAAATAATTTTAATACTTTTATAGACGAACGTCGAAGAATCGATGTAAACACTGTTTCAATTTGTAATAAATATATATGTTTGTTGACGTTACTAAAGCTCTTAAAAATAGGAACGTCAGTCTTATTTCTGCTATCAAACGGCGACCTGGAGACGTGTGTCTTATTGAAGAAATTAATGGCAATGTTTACGGCAATAACAACAAATACAAATTGTAAGAAAGGAGTGAAAATAGAGGAAAAAAAGCTCGTTGAATTTCTTTCGGGAATACATTCCGCAATAAACTAACGATCGGTTGATTATTTAATTGGTCATTTGATTTTGAACAAGAACAAGGAATCAATTACATCTTAAAAATAAAGAAAGCAAAACAAATGTGAGCGCGCACACACAGACAGACATAAACCAACACACACACACAGTCATGTCTTCAATACTTTGTTTTAGTCTCCCCCGTCTCCGCTGTCTCTTCATGACAATAAACAAGCGACAGAGAAAGAGAGCGAGAGAGAGATGGAGAGAGAAAGAGAGCGACAGCTTGTCGATAATTTCTTTGGACCCGGAAGCCGGTTGGGATCATGTGATCCATGACGTAGCCAGCAGTCAGCTCTAATAACAGCAGTCAGATTTCAACTAAGTAAGTACTTGTCTATTTGGTCTTTCGTGTTTTTTTCTTTTTTAACTCGTTACTCATTCATATTATTATTACTTTATGCGAAATGAATGAATAACGATGGCTCTTGGGGAGGAAAAGAGACACCTTTTTTCAGTAACACCTGTTTCCGCTTATTCTCTTTTTGTGAAAAAGAAACAAAAACCTCACACAAACAGTATATATGTGTGTGTATATATATATATATATATATATATATATATATATATATATATATATATATATATATAAATCATAGGGTAGCAAAAAAAAAAAAATTTTAGAGTTTAGAGGTATAGAGTTTTTTGCTGCTCTTTCTAGCGGGTTAGATGTCCTTTTGTAGGCATCTCTGTATTTTAAATATATATATATATATATATATATATATATATATATATATAATCAATCAGATTGAACAAGAAAGAAATTGTGGAGTGACTCATTCAGTGTATATTACTGGTACTTATTTTATCGGTCCCAGGCGACTGAGATCAGATTGAAAGTTCAAAACCTGAAAGCTTATCCAAACCTTTATTGTTTGCAGTAATCTATTCCAACATATACACACCGCATTACATTATTTATGTGTGTGAGTGTGTTTGTTTTTGAAGAAATGCGTGTAGTTGACGCGCACACTCATTCATCATAATCTACATGTTCCGCACACAAAAGCCTCACTTCTAAACTTCATTTCCCTTATTTTTAGTGACAACGTGAACGGCTCTTAGACATGTTCTACTGACACTTGCATTAACGTATTTTATATATTCTGACACACGCACACACACACACACACGACACACACATACATACACTCTCTCATACACACACATGAATACATATTGCACACACAAGGGTATTTATGCATATATTTATATATGCACGTTTTTGTATGTGTGCGTACTTGTTTTTGCAGCGCATCTTCTAACTCTAAAATGTCATGACCAATCGATGAAAACAGTTAATATGTGTATATATATATATAAATATATATAAAGGCGTTTATCTGTATGTATGTATGTGTGTGTGTGCGTGTGTGTGCGCGCGCGTATGATGGGTGCATTGGCAAGCATCTGAAATACAATTCTGTTCACAACCACTGCTGTTTTCACTGTTTCACCATGATTCTAGGCTTTGTTTAATTTGGAGGTGTTTCGCTTCCTATGATCGATCGTATTACTCAATGGATTTGTCTGATACTACTGCACACACTCGCGCAATACATATACACACATACATACAAACACACAGGCATGCACGTATATGCAATATGCACTCTTTGTTTTCTTTACTCGTGTTCTCTCCCACCCACTGTCTCAACCTCATATTTTTCTGTCACATATTGTAAATTATATTTTTAAAAAATGTTTTTTTGTAATAATTTTAAAAAAATCATTTATTTATCGATGAATATTTCGAGTGTTAAATATTTATATTTTTCATCTTAATAGCACTTACTTTAATTAATTAATTTTTCCCTAAAATTTAATCAATTATTTTTCCTTTGTTTCAAGATGAAGTTGAAATTTTTATTATTCAGCTTTCACTCCCCTCCCACTTCTGTCCCTCAATCTCTTTGGAACTTTTAATTGTATAACATTAATGGTGATAATTTCATAATGAAACACACAAATCTTGAGTTTGGGTCGAAGTAGCTGCGACGATGTGGCATACATTACATGAATTTTCCGAGAGTAATAATTTCAAATCTCTCCTCCAATTGTATTGTTCCTGTCACCATCGTCGTAGTAACAGTCTACTGCATCATCATCATCATCATCATCATCGTCTGTCACCGTTGATTTATCACAAACAAAAATTTCGAATTCAGTCACAGAGACGCTTCTACCTGAATGATAAACAACTTTTGATGAAATGTTTCATTTGTCTAAAATCTGTTAATTGTTCCAGATGAGTGGAAAGTTCAGACACTTTCAGCGCGCTCGCGAACGCTCACACACACACACACACACACACACACATATGCTTAAACCGCAATAGATATACATGCTTGCGTAATCTGTATATATGTATGTATGTATGATTGTATGTATGTATGCGTGTATGTATATATATATATATATGTGTGTGTGTGTGTGTTTGTACACGCACGAACACACATTCGTGTGCATATAACATTTTCGTACTTATTTCCCATAAAATGGAATTATATAATCCGTTAAGTTACATTTTGCAAGAGTGCCCTGGTCATGTTAAAGAACCGCCCACTTATTCTTGTAAAGTGACACCATAGCGGTGTAGACTTCAAATTGGTTAAATCATGTATTTCATTTATACAACATTAAGTTGTAGGATCTTCCGCGTAACTTTACCCCTTTGTGTGGTTTTATACACCCTTAGTAAATTCATCTACCGAAAAGTAAATATATTCATATACGGATATTCTTAGAGTCACTGACACGCTCTCACGTACACGTGCACACAAACACATGTCTGTATATATGGCGAGCCCCTGTGACATCGAGTACTCGGTGAACCGAATCACTTACCTAGTTTTCGTTCCCAGCTAAAACTATTTCAGTTTACTTGCATCATTGGGAAATGAATGAACATCACAACTCACATTCTTTCATAAGTACGTTTAATTAACTTTTGAGTAATATATCACCAAATTTGATATACATTTCTTTATATATAATTAGAAAGTGGTACATACATATTTAGTGTGTATGTGTGTGTGTGTGGATATGTTTGTGTGTATATATATATATATATATATATATATATATATATATATATATGGGGGCGGGTGTATGTTTGTGTGTTTCTACGAGTCATACTCGGCTGAGTCAGTGAGCTAGTTTTTCCTGTAGGCAACGCTGACACTATCATCATCATCATTATTTAACGATATAATTGATAATTGCTTTGTTAATTTGCATTGCTCCATAGGCTTGGAGAAGGCTATGAGAAACTGTTCCCTTTAATTATTAAATGGAAAACAAGTTTTTGGTGCTGCTGCTGCAACTATCCACCTTTGTTCCAGAGGACAGAAATAGTTGTTGAGAAGAGCAGGAGTTGTGAAATGTGGACACCATTCAAAGATATACACGAGGTTAGAGGAAGTCTATAATAAAGGGCTTGGTTATTTCCTATGATAAGACAGGTGTACTGTTTTGGATATGAAAACACTCTGTGTTGAGCACATAAACACTGTGTAGTTACGGGTACATAACTACTTTGTTATGTAACCTTTATGGTTTTTGACACTGGCTATAAAATTTCATCTCAGTACAGTTTTATCTGTAGACTGTGTTAGTTTTTGAAAGAACAATCAAGAGATAATTGGTACATGGTATACGTAAAGGTTTGTTTGGGCTTTAGCTAAGAAGTATCCCTGAATAGACTTACCTTATGTCCCAGTTGGGAGAGTCTGCCCTCATATTCTGTTTGGTTATCAAAATTTACTTGTTTGATACTCAAATACCCTTGTCATGAATCAGACTTAAATTCTAAGAAAGGAAAACTCAAAATGTCTAGTGACAAAGAAGTCTTATCCCTGTCATGCACAACTTGTATACAGATTAATGAACATATTCATATCATAGTTTAGATTAAGTCTAGTACTGTGTGCCTTTATTAGAGGCCCAGGTTGTGTGTGAGTCAAGTACATCATAATAACATCCCCATGACATAGGTAGGGCTTGTAGCAAGGTATTTTGCTTATCCTTAGATTCTTGGATTAAAAATGACATACATAGGAATCAAATTATATTATATAGTTAATAAAAGTTTATGGCTTTCCTACTTTCATCATCTTCATTTAATGTCAATTTTCCACCCTAGCTTGGATGGTTTGACTGGAGCTAATAAGGCCAGGGGCCACACCAGGCTCCATTGCCTGTTATGGCATGGTTTCTATGGCTGGATGCCCTTTCTAACACCAATCACTCCACAGAGTGTACTGGGTGCTTTTTATGTGAAACCATCACCAGTGCTTTTTATGTGGCACCAGCACCATGGCAGGTCTTCTTGAGCAGCAAGGCGTCACATGTATTATTTTTTATGAATAATGAATTGGTCAGCCTTCTGGTTTGCCAGTCCTCAGTCAAACCGTCCAACCCATGCCAGCATGGAAAGCAGATGTTAAACAATGATGATGGTGATGATGATGAATAGGTACCTAAGCCTGTTCTTGAAGGAAAAAGCTGTACATTGCACATAAGGAAAATTATCTAAATAAAATTTCTTCATACAAGCTCTTGTACCTATGATCTCTATAATCAGTCGTCCCAGTTTGATTTCCTATAATTTGAAGGTTGTTCTTCTTTGAGCCTTAGAAATGATGGTTAGCTTGTTCATGAACAATGATTTTTGCTTCTTCAGCTGTGCAATGTTCGGGTTTTGGCATTGGTAACGATTACTCATTTATCAAAATTGTATTAAGGATTGACCCTAAATATAAACTGATGGGGTTTACTGACTTGAGCACAACTTCTACCAAAGTTTATTTTTTTCATTTTTAAGTGAAGGGATCACTAACATGTAACATTTTATGGTATATTACCATTTAATCTGAAATTTTAGTAATCTTATCACATTTTCACCAAGAATTAGATAAAATTCCAAGTGATTATATACTTGCTTATAATTATCTGTAGTGTCTTACATAAATTTATTATATTAATTGGTCATTAATTGGATTAGTCAATGATGTTATCTTTTAGAAGATAGGGGATATAGTTTGTATGTTTTTATATTTCTGAAAATCTGTAGTTTGATGAAAGGCACCATACTAGAAATATAGTGCTTGTGAAAGGGTTATGTTACTAGGACAAAAATTTTTTTTTTCTAATTAAAGATGGTAATTATAGGCATAAATGGTTTTGTTATTTTTGTTGTTTAGCTTTGTCTTCTTTGATAAAGCAAACCTATGATCAAAAGCATTCCAGCCATGATGATCCTGGCTCTTTGTATATCCATGGCTATGTATGTATGTATGCATGTATGTATGTATGTATGTATGTTTGTATGTATGTATGTATGTATGCATGTATGCATGTATGTATGTATGTATGTTTGTATGTATATATATATATATATATATATGTATGTATATATGTATGTATATGTATGTATGTATGTATGTATGCATGTATGTATGTATGTATGTATGTTTGTATGTATATATATATATATATATATATGTATGTATATATGTATATATGTATATGTATGTACGTACGTTTGTTCGTTTGTTCTGCCATGTGGACAGTTTCTGATTGTGCTAGGACACCAGACGTGTTAAAAAAAACACTGGTTTGGCATGCTCTCAGCACATGAAAATAATAGTAGCACATAAAAGCATATATTGTGTTTATTAGATAATATTTATCGCTCACCAGATTAAATACTTTTTTTTGTTGACCTTACCATCACGGATTAATTAATAAATTAATTTGTATCCATTAGATCTCTCTGTTTACTAACTCAATAAAAACGTTTGATATCTTACAATATTCTATATAATATATTCATTGAAGAATTATCTCTTCAAAATTTAATATATTAAACGAGTGTATCTTGGATAAATATCCCTATAAGAAGTTTGGGATCTTTTTTAAAACGGGGGCCACATTTTTCATTAACGAAACACTTTGAAACTTGGAACACTGGTAGAATGTGTCATATAAAACATCTTTTTCTCTTAGTCTTCTTAAAAAAAAAAGAAATCCATAAATTATTCCATGTTAAAGTTGTCGTATTTCTGTAATTTCAACCAATCACTGACGTCCATTCAGCCGATATACATTAAGTGCCGACTACATAAACAAACGATTCTGAAACAATTAACCCTAACCCTAACTCTAACCCTAACCCTAACCTTAGGGTTAGAGTTAGGGTTAGGGTTAAAGCAAATTTAAAATGAAAAAAGCAAATAAAACGAAGAATCGTTTGTTTATGTAGTCGGCACTTAATGTATATCGGCTGAATGGACGTCAGTGATTGGTTGAAATTATCGAAATAAGACAATTTTTTACATGAAATAAATTCGAATACAAAAATATTTTTCTGTTCTATAACACAAAATAGATAAGTATACGAAGTTTGAAAGTCTTTCGGTACCAAAAACACTACGTAAAACATTAATGAAAAATGTGGCCCCCGTTTTAAAAAAGATCCGAAGTTTGAATATCCTCATTGTGACTATATATATATATATAAGCAGAGGCATGGCTCTGTGGTTAAAATGTCCAATTTTCAAACATGGTTTGTGTTCAGTCTCACTCCATAGTACCTTGGAGAAGTGTCTTCTACTTTAGCCCCAGGTTGACCAAAGATTTGTGAGGGAATATGGTTGCTGGAAACTGAAAGAAACCCATTGAATGTGTGTGTGTGTACATCCATCCATCCATAAACACACACACAGAGATATATGCATGCATATATATATATATATATATATATATATGTGTGTGTGTGTGTGATTGTTTACAGCCTGCACTGAATGACAGTTACAAATAGTCTGTAGTTAAGTTGCAAATAGTGTTGTAATTGAGCTGCCACCAGTGATATTTGTTGGTATTTCCTGTCAACATACTGTTTGCTAGCTCTGTACTTTTGAATTTTTCTGGAATCTATAAAAAAAATCCTTTACATGAAAACAAAGGTTGATGGCAGGAAGAGCATCCAGCTGAAAAAGTTCTGCCTTAGACACCACTTCTATCTAACTTATGTCAGCATGGAAAAATATACATTGAACAAATAAATGTATAGGAGAAAAGTAAAATGTAGAAAGAAATCCCAATATGTGAGGCATTTAATATTAATATAAGTGGGGTTGATTTTGAAATACAATAACTTTATAATTAGTTAGTTTTTTGATAATTTGATTGTTTCAGAATTAAAGTGCAAACATTTGTCAATCTTAAAGACTTCCCTGTTTCCTGCATAAAGCCTCAGTTTTAAATAAATGTCATACTCTTATTGTTTAAGATAACTTGTGAACTTTGAACTGCACTTTAACTTATGTACTGACTTTTTGGGGTGCTGCATGTGTTAAATGTTATGTTGTTATTTAGTCTCATTGAGGACTAACAAGAACATAACTTATATTTCATATATGGAGGCTTTCCATTATTGTACTATAAGGTGTACACGTAATAAAATTAGATTATAGCTATTAAAATAATGTTGGAATATAAATACATTACTCATCTACATTAGTTGAGTCTGTGAGGGAACCTTTGTGTAATCACTCGAGTTGCTAAAAATATCAGCCAAATCTATCTCAAATCAAGCCCAACTAATGGAAAAAGAAATGTGCATAATGGATTATGTAGTCCAAGGAACAACTGCAAAGTAGATAAAAATAGCACTGTTTATGGCTTGAATGTTTCTAATTATAGGACTAAACATGGACTAATAAAAAGACATATCTTTGACATGGACATGGGGCAAAGCAACTAATAGAATATGAGCCAATAACACAATGGCTAACTCTGCGGATACTCTTTTAAGTTTCCTAGCTGTAACTAAATTATATATGTAAAAGCTTATATATTTTTAAATGCTTATTCTTTTTGTCCATCCAAGCTTGATATTTATTTGATCTTGCAATATATATATAGTGATTTGCAGATGGACTTACTTTTTTCTTTCTAGCAGGTATAGATAGATATTCTTTGTAACACCAATCATTTGACTCTGATTTACTTATTACACACACAGACATATACAAATATAGTCCTGTCAAATTGCCATTCAGTGCTGGATCTCTAAAATAGGGAGATTGATGCATCATTAGTAATCACGTAATTATTGACTCAGAAACAACTAGATTCAATGGAACACCTTCAATGGTGCATGCTACTCTCCTGACAAGTAATAGCTGTTAAAGGTCAAATGTATTGCAGACAGAATTTGGACTTCGTATATGCACTTATTTATTGTATCATTGTGTTGACTTCAAACAAGCACACACACACACACACACACACACACACACACACACACACACACACATGTGTGAGTGTCATGTGTGTGTATATGAAGACATGTGGCTTGGGTGTTCGGTTCACAATCATTAGTTTCTGGGTTCAGTTATTGGACCAGGCAGTGTGTTGTGTTATTGAGCGAGGCACTTGACTTTGTATTGCTTTCGTTCATTTATCTGGATATGCATTCCAGTGATTAATTCTGTAGGAGACTGGCATCCTGTTTGGAGGTGATTCTTATACTCTGAGTTTCTTAAACACTGTAGAAACCAAGGCTTCAGAGACTTTAACTATATGTACATATCTTTTCTCTTTTACTTGTTTCAATTATTAGACTACGGCCATGCTGGGGCACTGCCTTGAAGAACTTGTAGTTGAATGAATCAACCCCAGTACTTACTTTTATTTCAAGCCTGGTACTTATTCCGTTAGTTCCTTTTGCCAAACTGCTAAGTCGTGGGTATGTAATTACACCAACACTGGTTGTCAAGCAATGGTGGAAGACAAACACAGACATAAAGACACACACACACACACACATATGACAAGTTTCTTTCAGTTTCCATCTATCAAATCCACTCACAAGGCTTTGCTCGACCTGAGGTTATAATAGAAAATACTTGCTCAAGGTGTCATACAGTTGGACTGAGCCCAGAACCATGTGGTTGGGAAGTAAACTTCTTACCTCACAACCATACCTGAGCCTATAATACACACACACACACATTACACATATCATCATTGTTTTACACCCACATTTCCATGCATGCATAATTTGGACAGAATTTACTGAGGCAGATTTTGTGTGGGCTAATGCCTTTTCACCAACTCTTGCCTCTTTTTAAGCTGGGTAATATTACCTCATAGCCAGGCATATATTCACAGAATATTGGAAATTTAATGGCATTCATTTACAACAGTCATGTGATATCAAGACAAGGACGCACACACACACACACACACACACACACACACACACACACACACACACACACACACACACACACACACACACACACACTCTCTCTCTCTCTCTCTCTTGCTCTCCCTAATTATACATATTCGAATTATGCATTAGAAGTAACTCTAGAGAAAAATCTTATTCTGTATAGCATACTTACTGCTTTTGTGTTGTTGGAAAGCCGGAAGCTGTGATTTTTCCCCTCAGAAAATCCCTTTGTAAATACATTGTATTAAAAAAAAGTATAGTTCAGTGCTAGGCAAAATGAAATCACCCGAGAAGTAACTGAGAGAGCAACAGCTATGTATTTCACTGTTGCTGCAGCTTGTCAATGTCATGTACTCTTGTCACTTCTGAAACAACATTGAATCATCTAGTCTGAAGTATATAGAGTTGGTGTATAAACTATGGTGCATAAACAGAATAAAATTTGTATTATGTACTGGAAGTAGCTTTAGAGTGAAATCTTATACTATATAATTTACTTAACAGGTGTTTTTGAAAAGCCAGAAGCTGCAGTTTTTCATCTGTGAACAAATTCTTTATAGACATATTAAAAGTACAATATACTTCAGAACTATATATATATATATATATATATATATATACATATATATATATACAGTTTAGATATAGATTCAAAATTGAATATGGTACTTATGGTACTTTCGTGCAGCTGAAGATTGCTCTTCATATTGCATTTAAGGTAATGCTCGCATTGCTTAGATAAATTGAAGTAGCATGAAACGTGCGTACTGCAATCACCTTTGAAATCCGTGTTGCTTATTTTTTGATATATATATATATATATATATAATCATAAATATATAGGGATTAGCAGTATCCTGCTTCTCCAACATACTGAGAATTCAGAAATAGCAGCCAAAGAACTACTGATTTTTTACTCTTCTCTTCTGTTTTTTGTTCTGTGTGTACCATAAATATCGCTATCAATTAGAGAAAAATTTGTAATTTTGGAATCAGTAGTTCTTTGGCTGCTATTTCTGAATTCTCAGTATGTTGGAGAAGCAGGATACTGCTAATCCCTATATATTTATGATTATAAATGGTTTTACCGATAAGGTTTTTTCATACTGAGCTACTCGGCAAAATTGTTAATTATTAATTTTATTACTAATTGACGATTCCCTGCCCTGTATATCTATATATATATATATATATATATATATATATATATCAGGGACATGCCGCCTAGGTAGGCAAGGTAGGCAGTGCCTATGTTGAATAAAATTGATCGATAGCAACATTTTCCTCTCATGGCAAAATATGCCCCTAATTCAATAAAATTATGAAGGTTAGTCTGATTACTGTGCATAAAATGCGAAATGTTTTATTTTTTGTGGATTAGGTAGGTATAATTTGCCCTGCTTTTCAATCTCAGTATTTAAGCTACACATAGTACTGCTGTAGTACACCTACTGCGTACATTTCTACAACACCGTTTTCTTTATGTGCTATAAAAGCAGAAGTAGACCTGCCTTCAACTCAGTTGTGTGCCTGTGTTTCGCTTATTTTTTTTTGTGTTTTACTACATAAAGGTTGTCTATTGCCTATCCTGAGTAATTACCGATAGCATGCTTCTAATATATAAAACATAGATAAAACTTAGATATGTTTCAACCAAAGATTGGTCCAGGCCATGTCTAACTTTAGTTAATCCATAGCTTGTTCAATGTGCCACAGGAAATGCAGTGGGACTGAACCTGGAACCATAAGGTTGAGAAGCAAACTTCATAGTCACACCTTGTGTGTGTGTGTACATACATACATATGTATATTTGTATGTACATATATATAGTGTGTATATGTTGTTTGTTAACTCCTGGATAATGGTGATAGAGAAGACCTATGGTCAGTTCCAGGTGTGACTATCATGGTTATTTTAGGGATATGTAAAATTATGCTAACGAAGATATTCTTTCTTTAAGTTGTTTGCGGGTGATTTAAAAAGAATTGGCTGGCATTTCAGGGAGGTCAAGCACTTCCATAGGCTTCTTCATTGATTTGATATGTGTTTATAAATAAATATGCACATGTGTTTATAGGTATGTGCACCCACAATACACACATACACGAATATGTGTGCGTGTATGTATATATGTACAAAATGTATGCATATAAATCAGACGTTATATCTGTGAGTCACTTTAGGAGTACAGCACAGTTTCCATAGTTTCTGATTACTAGTGATAATATATGAAATAAATTTCAATTTAATCCCTTTTTATTATGGCAGCTAATTTTAGTCATTTCTCTTACTTCTCATTCTCAACAATAGTAGTGCACTGTATGCTACTAAGGTGTGTTATACATTGGTATTTGTCTGTTCAATAGACAGGTCCAATAACTAGTTTTATGCTGTGTATTTATAAGTCTGTTGAGCTGTAAAATATGTTTTATCAGTCTAAGCACTTATTTGGAATGATCCAACCCACTATAGCATTAAAAAACACTGTTCCTTTCTGTTTTGTTTTTACCTTTACATGGTTCTGTGACCTGCTAAAAATAGCAGTCAAATAACCTTCAAATCACACCCTGCTGACTCAGATAAGGAAAGACACATTGTATCGTGTTGTTATAGGTACATCAAAACTGATGCGATGGTCACAGAAGGAGTGACTCTGATTGTAGATCTATTCAGTCAAAGCTGAACTCAGTCTAAACAACAAGAATATAGACGTCATGAGCCAGTGACTCAGCTTCTGTGTTGCCACTCGGCCTGCTCAAAATAGGAAAGTCACAATCCTATCGCACCCTAGTGTCTTAAAAACAGTAGTGCACCTTGAATAATGTAGTCTGGAGTGGACAACGTCTGTGAAAATATGATGGGATGGTTATGGCTGGAAAGCCTTTATCAGGTCTCAGCTGAGTCAGGGCTGACCTTTGATTACATACTGACATAACATTTTTTGTTGTTGTTGTTGGCACTCCGTCGCTTATGACGTCGAGGGTTCCAGTTGATCCGATCAACGGAACAGCCTGCTCGTGAAATTAACGTGCAAGTGGCTGAGCACTCCACAGACATGTGTACCCTTAACGTAGTTCTCGGGGATATTCAGCGTGACACAGTGTGACAAGGCTGACCCTTTGAATTACAGGCACAACAGAAACAGAAAGTAAGAGTGAGAGAAAGTTGTGGTGGAAGAGTACAGCAGGGTTCGCCACAATCCCCTGCCGGAGCCTCGTGGAGCTTTAGGTGTTTTGGCTAAATAAACACTCACAATGCCCGGTCTGGGAATCGAAACTGCGATCCTATGACCGCGAGTCCGCTGCCCTAACCACTGGGCCATTGCGCCTCCACATGACATAACATAGATCAGATGAAAATTAAAATACTTGCCAAGAGAAAATAAATATCAATTTCAAAATACAGAGGAAGTTGCTTATTGTGATCACTTTGGGATAAAACCTTTTTGATAACACTAAACAAATAAAAAGTTTGGGGCCCACAACTTTTGATAACAACAACTGGTTGACAACATTATTTGTGATTATATTGTTCTATGTTTTTGTGCGTCATATTGAATCAGAAATTCTAAGAGAACATTAATAGCTGTTATTTAAAACAGTGAAGATTCTGTGACTAGTTTTAACTAAACAGCATCATCTGGAGCATGATGTTATGAAACCATGAAGGAAGATGAAGACTGTCTGTCTATGCATCTGGTTCTCTGATTTAATGTTAAAGTCTTGAAGTATAATTTTAAGCTTTTCGCTATGATTTTATAGAAGAAGATTTTTGTTGGGTTGAAAAAAAAACTGCCCTCATAATGAATGTTAGTTATTTTACTTTAGTGACTAAAAATTCTTGATTATTCTCAAAAGTAATTAAAACATGTGGTCAATTGATAAGTGGGGTACTGAAAAGGCTAACTCTTTCAGGATCATATTTCTAATGAAACATACTATTTGTTTCAGTAAATCAGAAAAAAAAAAAAAATAGCAGTACAGGTATTGAGCTGGCAAAATTGTTACTACATTGGCAAAAATTCTTAGTGGCATTTCTTCTGACTCTTTACATTCTGAGTTCAAATGCCGCTGAAGTTGACTTTGCTTACAGCCCTGAACACATTAAAATTTATGAACTGTTCACTAATATAGAAATTAAACCAATAAAGACTTGTTAGTTGACTGTTACTTTTTGTATATTCGTATATTTAAAATGATTTTGTCCCTTTGATTTTTTTGTGTTATCATGATTCACTGTTAATGACATATAATGAAGTCAGTTCTCTCTCACCCACCTCACTATTAACTCAATGAATTTGACAATCATCTTAACAACTCTGTAGACTCTTTTTAATCGGGTGTATGCTGCTCTAGTAATAAAAAAATGCTTCAAATTTTGGCACAAAGTCAGCTATTTTAAGGGATCGTCGAAGGTTAGTTGATTACGTTGACCCAAGTTCACAACTGGTACTGATATTATCAACCCTAAAAGGATGAAAGGCAAAGTTGACTGTGGTGAGTTTGAACTCAGAACGTAAAGAGCTGGACCTGGAAGAAATACCACTAAGCATTTTGACCAGTGCATCGACTATTCTGCCAGTTTGCTAAACTACTAACATAAATTGAAAATGAAATGCTTCCTTTGTTGGTTTCGATGTTGATTGTTCCATTTCTTTGACCAACTGAGTTACCTACTCAGTGAATTTAAGTGGTTGAGTATTGTTCATTAACATAATTCTTAAGAAAAATTAGCATAATTGAGTTTTTCACAAGGCTGGTCTGAAAACTTACAAGTACTTTTTTTTTTGATCATCCATTGGAGCGACAAGATCATCTGATCTTCTTTAAGGATGATTGATGACTTTGTACAGTGACGTCTTCCAAAGGGAAAAAGAGTTGTGCACCTTCAGCCTTACTCTCACATCTGTGACCATCTTCAATCCATTGGCAGGACCAGGTCAAGATATCTGTGGCTAGAAATAGATGCAGTTGATGATCAGACTGTCTTACTTGCCTCATCTTGCTCTTTACACTCCACAGTGTGTTGTTGCAGATGCCTTCCTCTCTGTTGAACCATTAAAGTTTCTTCCTCAGAGTCTGCTTGATCCAATCTTTACATGCAAAGGTGGGCAAGCTCTAATATGTTAATTAACCCTTAGCTGGCACCCAGATCTATTCAGGGTCAGTGTAGACCTGGGAACAATAGTGGCTAAGAGGTGATCACATACTCCTTAAGACCCTGGAACTTCTGATCTAGGGCCTTGTTACTGGATGCAGTTTATGGTCATACTCAGACTTACAACTACTGTCAACCTACACACTTACATCCTCCTGGTTTGGGTCAGCCTAAAACTGGTAAAGAATTCTTGAAAGAGCTGCTCAGTGGAATTCAATTGTGACATCATGACTCTGAAATGAACCTAATTATTTGTCAATGTCTGTGTATGTTTTTCCAATATTTTAGATGTGAGAACCTTTTAGGAAACTTTCACCTTGTGTGAATTAAGTATAAGGTACTTTTACATTTTTAAGCTTAGTTAATTTTCTTACTTTGCCTATCTAATCAACTAATATAAAAAATATTTATAATATATATATAATATTTATATGTGTGTGTTACATTTCTTCATACATAAAATTCATGTTTGGATTCTAGACATGGGTGCATGCATATTAGTTAGTTGTATAATTGAATCCATCCCATTATTTTATGCCACGACCATGTGGATACTTGCAATCTTCAATAAATATTCTCTTAAGCTTAAGTAAACTGTTTCTCAATAAATGGATTATAACCAAGCAATCAATTAACAGTGAAATCCCATGTTAATTGCACCTTTATCAGCATAATCCTCAAAAGAATTAAGTAGCCATAGAGAAGAAGAGATAATGAAATTAAAGTGTTTTGGATACTTAGCAGACCACAATAAAATACTGAGGAAAAGATTAAGTGTAACCTAACAGTTACAAATGAGATTGAGCTTGTGAAACGGAGTTCACTAAGCTATAATTAAAGTAAGGTTCAAAAGAAGAAATAGCTCATAGTAATTAGTAAGTTATCCATGAAAGACATGCTAATCAAATAAATGGTTTTTCTTGTCTGTACACAGCTGAGGCTAATGAATAAATTAGAACTATAAAGATTTATTCATAGAAGTTAATAGTATTGTGTTAGGGTGAAATGAACATTAACAGATTTTTTCTTCAAAAAGTATTGAATAGAATAATATCATTTATGAATAGATGATTCATGAGCCATAATAAAACTGAAGTTAATTTTTTAGGTTTGAAATAAATTAAATTTGTATAATTTTCTTTACATTAGAGGAGAAGTTTCAGGTGTGGAAGCAAGGTCTAGAATTGAAGGGCCTTAGAGTCAACCTAGCTAAAACCAAAATCCTAATAAGTAGGAAGGTAGATAAAACACAAACCCCTTCAGGTAGATGGCCCTGCTCAGTATGTAGAAAAGGAGTAGGTAGTAACTCTATAAGATGTACCCGGTGCAAGCTATGGACACATAAGAGGTGCAGCAACATCAAAGGCAGGTTAACTAGCAAGTTAGTTTTTGTTTGTGGCAGATGTTCAGGTGCAATAAAGACTGCAAACAAACAGGAAACAACTTCTATCTCATTCCAGGGTGAAAAACTAGAGGTAGTCGATAGCTTCCGCTATCTGGGCGACCAAGTTAGTAGTGGGGGTGGGTGCGCTGAAAGTGTAGCTGCTAGAATAAGAATAGCCTGGGCAAAGTTTAGAGAGCTCTTACCCCTGCTGGCGACAAAGGGACTCTCACTCAGAGTAAAAGGCAGACTGTATGACGCATGCGTACGAACAACCATGCTACATGGCAGTGAAACATGGGCTGTAACTGCTGAGGACATACGTAAGCTCGCAAGGAATGAAGCCAGTATGCTCCGTTGGATGTGTAATGTCAATGTGAATACCCGTCAGAGTGTAAGTATCTTGAGAGAAAAGCTGAACATTAGAAGCATCAGTTGTGGCGTGCAAGAGAGACGATTGCGCTGGTATGGACATGTGGTGAGAATGGAGGAGGATAGCTGCGTGAAAAAGTGCCACACCCTAACAGTTGAGGGAACCCGTGGAAGAGGTAGGCCCAGGAAGACCTGGGCTGAGGTGGTGAGGCAAGACCTTCGTACATTGGGCCTCACCGAGGCGATGACTACGGACCGAGACCTTTGGAAATGGGCTGTGCGTGAGAAGACCCGGCAAGCCAAGTAAGATCGTTGCCAGTGCCCCTGGACTGGTTCTTGTGCGGGTGGCACATGAGATGCACCATTTTGAGCGTGGCCGTTGCCAGTACCGCCTGACTGGCTCCTGTAGGATTTTCGAGCGAGATCGTTGCCAGTGCCCCTGGACTGGCTTGTGCGGGTGGCACATAAAAGACACCATTTCGAGCGTGGCCGTTTTCGTGCGGGTGACACGTAAAAGCACCCACTACACTCTCTGAGTGGTTGGCGTTAGGAAGGGCATCCAGCTGTAGAAACTCTGCCAAATCAGACTGGAGCCTGGTGTTGCCATCCGGTTTCACCAGTCCTCAGTCAAATCGTCCAACCCATGCTAGCATGGAAAGCGGACGTTAAACGATGATGATGATGATGATGATGATTATAGTTTATGTTTCTATAAAATCTTTTTTTTTTTAAATTTTAATCAAAAGGGAATTAGCTGAAACTCTGTGCTGAAAAGATTGTTTGTTTCGAATAAAGCTTAATTAATTTCTCATTGTGTAGACGAGTGCTGGTGTGATTGTGTAGTGTAGAGGTTCACTTCACAACATGTTGAATTTAGGTTCAATCTCATGGACAGGCTATTCTTGTTTCTGAGTATTAGTCTTGATCCATTGGCACAACATTGCCCATGGATGCTTTTAGTGGGGGTGCACATGTTGCAAACATATGAGACAGGTCAATAAGGTAACTAAGTAATGTAAAATAATTATAACAAGAGCACTCAGCGAGTGTAAACCTTCGCCAAGGCAACACCAACGTCCTCTCAATGATTAGTCAGAGAGGATTCTTAAAATGAGAATATCTGAAATAAATTCGACTGCTCTCACAAATGAGAATACTAAAAATGAGCCCAACTGCTTTCAAATATTAAGTAAAAAAAAAAAAACCCGGAAAATAATCCAGAATCCCTGTCTGGTACCAGATTGATCCCAAAATCTAATCAGTTCATGCCAGTCATGAGGCCAAACATCCCTGAAGGTTTCATCCGAATCCATGAATCCATCCGGTGGTTCTTGGGATATCTTGTCCACAGACAAACAAACAAACAAACTCAACTGAAAACAATACCTCTGCCTTTGCTAAGGTGGAGGTAATAATAATAATGATGAGGACCATGATGGTAATATTAAAGTAAAAAGTGATATAAAACAATTTTAGGAACAGACACTGATTATATTTCTGAAACGAAGTCATCCATTCTGTGACTATGGCAAAACGATTAATATTGTTAAATCCCATACTAGAGATAAAGTTCTGTGTTAAATCCCCAATATAGGGAAATACAAATATCTAGCAAGAGGGGTTTGAAGTTCAACAGAAATTAAACCAATCCAAAACACAAGAGCCTGAAAGACGCTGCTAATATTAGTATAAAAAAAAAAATGGTGGTGAGCTGGCAGAATCATTAACACGCTTGGGACAAAAATGCTTAGCGGCATTTCACCCATCATTACATTCAGAGTTTAAGTTCTTCTGAAGTTCACTTTGCCTTCCATTCTTTCAGGGTTGATAAAATAAGTAGGAGTTAAGCACATGAGTCGATGTAATCAACTTAACCCCTCCCCTGAAATTGCTGGCCTTGTGCCATTACTATAGTGATGTCAGACAATATTTTCTCATGCAATGAAACAATTTCTGGTTTGACATTTTTTTTTTGTTCTTTTTATTTTTACTTCATTTAACCTTACAAATACCATTATTCCTGCTGCTAAATTTAGAACAAACCTATAGAGAATCAGTTTCTAGCTCTTTTATTTGTTACAGTCATTTGACTGCAGCCATGCTGGGGCACTGCCTTTAGTCGAACAAATCGACCCCAAGACTTTGTAAGCCTAGTACTTATTCTATCGGTCTCTTTTGCCAAACTGCTAGGTTTCGGACACGTAAACACACCAACATTGGTTGTCAAGTGATGGTGGGGGGACAAACACAGACAAACAAATGCATACACACACACACACACACACACACACATATATATATACACGACAGGCTTCTTTCAGTTTCCATCTACCAAATCCACTCACAAGGCTTTGGTTGACCTGACACTTGCCTACAGTGCCATGCAGTGGGTCTGAACCCGGAATCGTGTGGTTGAGAAGCAATCTTCTTATCACACAGCCATTCCTGTGCCTTTACTATTCTGAAACATTTTGGTAAGTAAATAATTGTCCACAAACCATTTTTAAATGTGTGTATGTGTATGTATCTATCTGTATGTGTGCTTATTTCTGTGTGTGTGTGTGTGTGTGTCTGTCTGTCTCTCTCCTTGTTTGTCTCTCTCCCTGTTTCTCTCTCTCCCTGTTTCTCTCTCTCCCTGTTTCTATCTCTCTCTGTTTCTCTCTCTCTCTCTGTTTCTGTGTGTGTGTGTGTGTGTGTGTGTGATGTCAATCAATCAACTTATTTCTGAAAAGTTAAAATTAATATTTGATACTTTTCTTGAGGCAATATTCCCCAATTCTCGTCTGCAGTAATTGATGTGTCATAGTCTTGTCTTTAGTTAATTTGAATCATTTCAGCCACCATGGCTGAAGCCATGCAACGTCATTGCCTGTTGCTATGCAGCTGTACTGGGGCACTGCCTTCAGGGGTCTGTGTTCAAACAGATCAAACCCTGTATGTATTTTTAAGTCTGGTACTTAACCTGTTGGTCCCTTTTGCTGAACCACTGAGTTATGGGGGATGTAAACAAACCAACATTGGTTGTCAAGGAGTGGTGGCGGTGGCAACAAACTAGGATTCTGTAAACTAGGAAACACACACACACACACACACTCACATGATGGGCTTCTGCACAGTTTCTATCTACCAAATTCACTCACAAGACACTGGTCTCCCTGGGGGCTATAGTAGACGATAGTTGCCCAAGGTGCTGTGCAATGGGACTGAACCCAAAACCATGTGGTTACAAAATGAGCCTCTTATTCACACCGTCATGTCTACTACACTTACCAAAAATCTTATTAGACATGCTTTTTCCTGTTATGTAAGCTCCCATTCTGTATCTATCAAATCTAACTTGTTTCCTATTAGGATCCCTTCCTCCATCTCCCTCATTTGTTGTTTCGTACCATACACCTAGTATATCATGCAAAATAGTAATTTTCTAAAATTTTCATTGTTCTGTACTTTTACTAATAATTGTGTATAATGGTTACTTGTTTTAATTTTTTTTAATTTTAATTTTTTGTTCATTGAAAATTCCAATACCATCTCGTCACTGCTTTTTTTATTTTTTATATGTACTCATTTTGATATTCTGACAGGAATTGAACTTACTGTATAAGCCCAAACAGCATCAGCAATAAGCAACTTAATTTCCTATGTAGCTGATAAAATAGCCCATAATAACCCATTTAGTGATTCACACTTGTTTCATAACCCATTTAGTGTGTTTCATACTTATTTAGTAACCTATATAAAGCTTCATATTTATTTAGTAGCCCTATCTTATAATTTTCCCTTTTAAATCCATTCGCTGTTCCTATCCTGTCATCTTCCCCTTCTAAATGTGACACCAAGTTAGAAACATTTTATCATAGTAATTTCAAAACTGTCTTCCCTGCCAACTTCGTTCCCTCTCTTGGAATATGATACATTTAGTGCTGTCCCCATTTTCATGGCAAATTCGAACAAGATATTTATTTCATTTCAACACTCCCACCATTTTCTGTTTTGTAATTCTAATAATGTATCACCTAGTTCATCAAAATTAATCTATCTTTGATTTGTTAACTCTAATTACTTAAAGAACTCTTTAAATATCTTAGATGGCATAATTACTAACAGATTTGTTAACCTTTTTATATTGTTGATTGCTGTCACCTCTTCTTCTCTAATAAAAACTGATGTGAATCTAGACCATTGCATGTGAAATCTAAAAACATTTAGCAAAATGCTTTTAGCATACTTTCAGAAAATTGATGTTACAAATATCACCATAGATAATGAGTTCTGTTGTTGTTGTTTTGCCCCTTACTGAGCAGACTTTTGATCAAATGCATTCCAGCTGTGACCGTCTGTCTGTTTTGTGTATTTAGAACTTCATTATGCAATGTGTCCTTTCTTTTCCCAAAGACTGTAGGGCGTGGTTTGAGGGAATTTGGCTGCTATTTCTAGCAAGTCGGAATACCATGCAGAGGCACCTTACACTTATTTTGTCATGGTGTTTTTGACATTAAAATTAGAATGATTAAACTTTACTCTCACACATATCATTATTTTCACAAATTAACTGAAAACACTACTGGGTCAGGTCACTGACTAAAAAGATAAAGAACAATTTAAAAGAATATCTGTCTTATATGTCAAAAAGCTTTTATGACACTTTAAATCTCTGATGACTCATTCGGTTCATATGATTCTTGAAGAGCAGGAGTGATTACAGTCACCAGACTCCAATAAATAGATGGGATATGGTGATTACAATTGATTGCCATTTAAACAATATGGATGATGATAAAGATTGGATGGAGGGAAATCACATGCACACACATGCACACACATGCACATATACACATGCAAAGAATAAAATAGTATTTTAAGATTCTTTTATTGTTTTACTGCTTTTAGTCATTTGATTTTGGCAGTGATAGAGTGTTGTTTGGTAGGGTATAACTTATTATGTCTATTTCAATAGTTACTTTATTGATTTTGGAATGCTGAGTCTGGTGGAGGGGGAATGTGCCATTGCAATGCATGGTGGATGCATTCACCATTTGTTTGTATATTCCTGGCTCCTCCTGGGTGACTCATCCAGCAGTGCTCCAGTCAGTCCCCCATTTCTGTGAGATAACTCCTCATTTGCTGTGACCATGTGGCATGTGGTTGACCAGTACGAGCTGCCAACCAAGCCAGATCCTCCGTGAGGGGAACATGGTAAGCAGGGTCTAACTCAGAAAATCGAGCAACATGGCTGAACAGTCTGAGCTGGTACTCCCGAATCATACAAGTAACAGAACACATCTCAGTTTCTGAATAGAGTTTGTTGGATACAAAATCTAACCAATGTTAACCCATAATCCTGTGACAGAGGTAATATTAACCCATTAGTGCCCAATTTTTTTTTAGTTTATTACCGAAAATCTTTTTTTTATACAACTTTATCTGATACTAAATATATAAAAAATTTTTATTACAATATTTGAAAGAGACTCCAGTCTTGATGACTAACTAAAGGTATCTCAGGAAAATACAGGGTTTACATTATTTACATTTGATGGATATTTGTCCTCATCTTGTTCATTGTTAACACAACGTTTCGGCTGATATACCCTCCAGCCTTCATCAGGTGTCTTAGTAGTAGTAGTAGCAGTAGTAGTAGTAGTAAAGCTCAGTCCATTTTTCATTGAACAAAGCACTTCACCAGTATTTCTTTTTTGGGGATTTTCATAACCACTTGCCATATTGATAAGGGTTTAGAAAATTCGATAAACAGGTTAAATTTATATTATCACTTTTGGAAGTTTTGTTATCACTGCTGGCTGGGAAAAACTGACTCGTAGTCGTAATGCATGCGTTCAATGTTGTAAAAGGCAGTAAAAATTTAAAATCTGCAAAATATTAAGATGTTGTTTGGTTCTGTAAGGTTTAACTTGATTTTTCTCTCTCTACCTTGTCCACACAGGTGTTGGTAAGTGAGTGGGTAGGGAAAGAGGATAACTGATGAGCTGCTGACAGCTGAAAGTAGCTCCTGTTAACCTTCTTGACACCGACTGATAGCAAAGATGCGACACCCCTTTCAAAAAAAAGTTACTTTTCACTGCTTTTTTTAGAGAAAAAATAATATTTTTTTTATAATCCTGTGCACAAAGCACCAAATTAATAGTTTCTGCTTTGATGAAGTTTTACCAATTTGTTTTTGATTTTTAATAGATTTCAAAACATTTTTTGCTTATCGATTGACAGAAAGAGGGTGAGTGTCAATTTTGGAGATTTTTTTTCATAAAAACGTGCAAAATGAAATAAGGTGGAAAATTTTTAATACTTGGGGTTCTTGGATATGAATAATTTTTATACAGTATCTTCTGCAACCCGTCAGTTTTCGTTTCATAAAAATTTATTTCGATACATGCAATATATTTTTTATATTCTCAACTAGAATGTAGTTGGGTTTCAAGGGGTGGTACAAACCTAACAATATGTGTTTTATAGTCGACTTTACCTTACATCCTTTTGGGGTCAATAAATTAAATACTAGTTGCGTACTTAATGGGGTCGATCTAATCGATTCCCCCCCCCCCACTCCCCTAAAATTTCGGGCCTTGTGCCTAGAGTAGAAAAGAATATGTGTTTTATAGTGAAAACAAAAGTTTCCATTCAAATGGCAATTACCTGACGATTTCTGTTCGAGTCTGATCGTTTCATGTCATTGTGGAAATGCAACCTATATCGCAAATAGGCATATGAGTATTGTATAAACTTTATGATTGAAAAATTTACTATATTTTGTACATAGAATGTATCAGCCTGCAGGCACAATAAAATGGGCTTGCAAGGGTTCCCCCACCCCTGTTGTAAATAATGCCAAAATTGTGAAAATCATTTTAAACAGATGGTTTAGTTTTGTACATGAGACTAAAACAACAATAAAGAGACATGTTCTAGACTGGCTAGAGGATGATGGTGGTGGTAGTGTTGGTGGTAGCGGCGTCGTCTCATCTCATCTCTTGAATTCATCAAGCAGTGGTGTAAGTTGATATGTTTTGTTATCTAACTGCTTGTTTTATGTGAAAATGATGCTCTGGGCCATTGGTACCATATGTATCCTCTATGTTAAAATATGTAAAAGCATGTGAATATTTGTAATATATTGTAGATAGGGTAATTTATCTTTATCTTGTATCTTTTACTTGTTTCAGTCATTGGACTGCAGCCATGCTGGGGGTACTACCTTGAAGGGATTAACTGAACAAATTGACCCCAGTACTTATTCTCTCTGTCTCTTTTGTCAAACTGCTAATTTATAGGAATGTAAACAAACCAACACTGGCTGTCAGATTGTTGGAAGAACAAATATAAAGACACACACACAAACACTCACATACATGCATGTATACACACATACATGTAGACATACACGCACACAAGATGGGCTTTCACAAAGATACCACATAGTGGGACTCAACCCAAAACCATGTGGTTAGGAAGCATGCTTCTTAACCACACAGCCACCCCTGTGCCTATTTAGATAGAAAGAAAGTTCACTATTATAGAATTTTCAAAAATACAACAAAAAAAAAATAAAACAAAAAAGTCAACGATATTCAAATATATTGGCAATTTTTTTATAATTGGATGATGAATGTGGGAGGAGAATATTGTTAAATATATCATTTGTCAGCTCCAACTATCTTATTTTAAAGTATAATGTTACATTTGCAAGCATTGTATGTAAATGCTATTTTTTCCTTAATGTAGCTCTAACCACTTAAATTAAATGAGATGATATAATTGAAGACCTCATTTGTCAAAGTGCTTTTTGTTTCATTTAGCTGTAGAGTCTTTATTTTCATTTGAAGTTGTTTGGATTGCGTTTTTAGATATTAGAAAAATGATGGAAACATTAGGCTAGTCTGCCAAGTTAACAGAAACACTAGGATTTTTGGTGCAGTCTTCAGTTAAACTGTAGGACCCTGCTATGCATTTGTCATCATTGAAAATAAATCTATTACATTTTATATTCAAATAAATATATATGGTATGAATTTAGTTTAGACTGTAGTCAGAAATACTTTGTCATATTGCACAAGAAATTTGTCTGTTAGCTCTCTGTTGAAAATTTATTGCTGCTATTAACTGTTCAGCTGCATATCAGTTACATGTTTGTAAAGTCTTGGTCACAGACTTTAAAAATTGTCAGCTTTTTTCATTAAACTTGTGGCATCTATTAATACATATCTCCATCTCTCTGTTTGGGGCTCTAGTGCCTAAGGTACTTTAATTTTGTTTGAATTTTGTGGAAAAATGATCAGGTCATTTAATTAGCTTCAATATCATCCCTTCATTATCACTTTCTTTTGTGGAAACACCAAATTGTTTAGTGAGTTGAACAGAGTAGATATGTGTATACATTTGACCACCCATGTTTAAATTATGTATAGTTTTATATATATATATATATATATATATATATATATATTTTACTATTCACTAAATCATGAGGAATAATATTTATTTATCTCAAATGGATTTTCCACAAGTACATACTAATCATATTAGGTGACAAAGTGTCACTGACTATGCTCTAAACCAGGGCTGGCCAACCTGAGGCCCGCAGGCTACATGTGGCCTGCAGGCTACATGTGGCCTGCAGGCTTTTATCTTGCAACCTGCAGACTTTTATCTTGTGGCCCGCTTGATACTTTCTTGAAGTATTACTCTACTCTTTACTCTTTTACTTGTTTCAGTCATTTGACTGCGGCCATGCTGGAGCACCGCCTTTAGTCGAGCAAATCGACCCAAAAACTTATTCTTTGTAAGCCTAGTACTTATTCTGTTGGTCTCTTTTGCCAAATCGCTAAGTTACGGGGACATAAACACACCACCATCGGTTGTCAAGCGATGTTGGGGGGACAAACACAGACACACAAACATATACACACACATACACATATATATATACATATATACGATGGACTTCCTTCAGTTTCCGTCTACCAAATCCACTCACAAGGCATTGGTTGGCCCGGAACCATGTGGTTGGTAAGCAAGCTACTTACCACACAGCCACTCCTGCACCCATGTGTTTAATTTCAAAATAAAATTTTTTGTGTAAAACATTTGTTTTGAAATATGTTTAAAATTTTAAACTGGCAATAAAGCTATAGCCTACAATATTATAATTTTAAACAAACGAAACGAATGAAAAATTCTTGATTCTGAAATTTGATCATTTGACTATTAGTGCATAAAGTATACAAGCAGCCCTCAAAAAACTTTCTGTGATTAAAGTGGTCCGCAATGTAATTTAAGATGGCCAGGCCTGCTCTAAACTAAATTCTTACCATATATAATTTTGCCATACTCTTGCCATTTTTGTTTTGTTTTGATTTTATGACCTTTTGGTTTACTATAAAGATGTAACTGATATATGTAACAGTTACTGTAATACCAATAGCATTCTTTAATTAGCAAATTAACTCAAAGCCAAATCAACCTATACAATTAAAAATACAGTTAGATAGTATTGTTTATAAATATTTAGCCATCTGTGGAAGAAGATGAGAGAAATTGTAATTTTGGTTTCAAATTTTGGCACCAGGCCAGCAATTTTGGGTAGGGAGGGGGGCAAGACAATTACATTGACCCCCAGCACTTGGCTCATACTTATTTTATTGACCCTAGAAAGAGAAGTTGTAATATTGAAAACAGATCTCAAGAGACTGACTCTCACAAAGGAGATGGAAAGTGACTGCAACAAGTGGCAAGATGCTGTGTTTGAGAAAATACATTTGGCCCATGCAAGCATGAAAAAAATGCACATAAAATAGGAAAAAATTGCAAAATCATTTAGCTATATCTAACAAAAGCCTACACAAGAGCTTGGAATAAGCAGCCATATCTCCTTCAAGTCACACCCTACCCTGTTGTTAAGAAAGGAAAATAAGCATGAGATAATGTAGTCCTAAATGCCCTAAAAGAAAAATAAAGAAATGTTCAGTCACAGGTCTGCTCAACTTAAGACTAAAGAAGAACAACATTTAATTAGAAGTGAGTATTAAAACTATGTGGAGGCGCAATGGCCCAGTGGTTAGGGCAGCGGACTTGCGGTCGGAGGATCGAGGTTTCGATTCCCAGACCGGGCTTTGTGTGTGTTTATTGAGCGAAAATGCCTAAAGCTCCACGAGGCTCCGGCAGGGGGTGGTAGCGACCCCTGTTGTACTCGTTTGCCCCAACTTTCTCTCACTCTTTCTTCCTGTTTCTTGAGTAACGCTGCGATGGACTGGCATCCCGTCCAGCTGGGGGGGGAACACATACGCCATAGAAACCGGGAAACCGGGCCCATGAGCCTGGCTAGGCTTTAAAAGGGCACATAAAAAAAAATTAATACTATAAATATCAGAAGGCTAAATACATTTTCTGTTCCAGAATTGCATTGTTCCTTATTTAGAATATATGCAAGACTGACTGTTTATTGAAGAAAATGGTGCAATGCAAATATATGTTTTGGAGTTAAGTTGTGTAGTTATAGACAACAACAAACATTTACTGATGAAAGGACTCAATACTTTAGTAGAATCATATTTATTATAGATTGACTAGTTTTTTCAAGTTTTCTATAAAGCCGCTTATTCAGCTGGTTGAATAAGAAGCATCAGTTGTGGCGTGCAAGAGAGATGATTGCGCTGGTATGGACATGTGGTGAGAATGGATGAGGATAGCTGCGTGAAAAAGTGCCACACCCTAACAGTTGAGGGAACCCGTGGAAGAGGTAGGCCCAGGAAGACCTGGGCTGAGGTGGTGAGGCAAGACCTTCGTACATTGGGCCTCACCGAGGCGATGACTACTGATCGAGACCTTTGGAAATGTGCTGTGCGTGAGAAGACCCGGCAAGCCAAGTAAGATCGTTGCCAGTGCCCCTGGACTGGTTCTTGTGCGGGTGGCACATAAAAGACACCATTTTGAGCGTGGCCGTTGCCAGTACCGCCTGACTGGCTCCCGTAGGATTTTCGAGCGAGATCGTTGCCAGTGCCCCTGGACTGGCTTGTGCGGGTGGCACATAAAAGACACCATTTCGAGCGTGGCCGTTTTCGTGCGGGTGACACGTAAAAGCACCCACTACACTCTCTGAGTGGTTGGCGTTAGGAAGGGCATCCAGCTGTAGAAACTCTGCCAAATTAGACTGGAGCCTGGTGTTGCCATCCGGTTTCACCAGTCCTCAGTCAAATCGTCCAACCCATGCTAGCATGGAAAGCGGACGTTAAACGATGATGATGATGATGATGATGAATTCAACTTCTTGAATAAACCTGTTATAAACTTATTCAACCTGTTCACTAAGTGCCAGTCAGCCCCGTAGTACAATACAATAAAAAAAATTCAATGGAGTTAGACATTATAATATTTTAAAGTCTTTAAAAATATTGAAGTGAATAAAAATATGCAGCAGGATACATACAGTTCTAGAGAAATGAAGTCTGTTACAGGTTATTAAACATGAAAAAATGATGGTTAATTGTAGTATTTTATATACAAATATGGATGGTAAATCAAATGAATACATTTGTCAATGTCCACATACTTCCCTTATACACGCACACACATATACTCACACAGAGTTGAAACGCTGTTTGATTTTTCTTTTCAGAGTTGAATGTTCACCATCCCACCAGTTTGCCATCACCCCTTCCTTATATTGTGATGAAGAAAAGCACAAAAGTATTATTATAGTTGATGATTAAACAATGGAAAGTGGTATTATTAGCCTTGAGAGATGCTCTCATATAATCACTTGGTGCATAAACGCATACACCTGGATTGTAGCAGATAGGAATCATCTGCCATGGATACTGGAAATCCCACATCATGTAATTTCATTCAACTGGAAATCATCAGTGGGAAGTATCCGATCACCACATGCCAGTCAAATTTCACTGTCACTACATATAAAATATTATCATCTTTTCAGATACTGATGTTGCAAATAGCCAGTAGGCTTATTAAAAATTAATTATTAGTGACAGAATCAGTATTAATATCAAAAGGTAATCTTTATATCCATCTTAACATGGATGTCATGTTAGAACACCGAAAGCTGTGTTGTTAGCCTTGAGAGACCCTCTCATATCGGTGCTTCGTGCATAAAAGCACACACATAGATCATAGCAGTTGTTGTTGGCTCTCCGTCGCTTACGACGTCGAGGGTTCCAGTTGATCCAATCAACGGAACAGCCTGCTCGTGAAATTAGCGTGCAAGTTGGCTGAGCACTCCACAGACACGTGTACCCTTAACGTAGTTCTTGGGGATATTCAGCGTCACACAGTGTGACGAGGCTGTCCCTTTGAAATACAGGCACAACAGAAACAGGAAGTAAGAGTGAGAGAAAGTTGTGGTGAAAGAGTACAGCAGGGTTCGCCACCATCCCCTGCAGGAGCCTCGTGGAGCTTTAGGTGTTTTCGCTCAATAAACACTCACAACGACCGGTCTGGGAATCGAAACCGCGATCCTGTGATCGCGAGTCTGCTGCCCTAACCACTGGGCCATTGTGCCTCCACAATCATAGCAGTATCAGGACAAAATCCCACCGGACAAATTTTACACAAAAATGTCAACCAACAAATATTAAAATTTTTTTTTATCAAATTTCACTTTCTAAAGATATTTTTATTGTAAAGAAAGAACAATATCCCAGGGGATATTGACTACTGGGGGATTTTATCTGGGGGAATTTTGTCATAGTATGGATTGTAGCAGATGAGAATTATCTGTCATGGGTACTGGAATAACAATTAATGAAAAACGGATTTAGATAAGTTTAGAAATGAAGATATGTTTGTTGAAATAATAGTGTTTAATTTTCTGATTTTTATATTCAAATCGTGAGAGCCTTAACTGGTTGAGTTAACAGGATGGTGGCTTGTTGATCAAAGGATCCCTATTTCATATTCCATATCTGTCTCTGCACTGCATCTTTGATCATCATCATCATCATTTAATGTCTCTTGTCTGTGCTGGCATGGGTTGGGTCAGTCATTTAATTCTAATTCCATTCACCTTGTGCTAAAAAGACAATACAGTATGTTGAAACTTCCTGTGTATGCAGCAGGAATGACGTAACATTGACGTGCATTTTGTTTACTTGCAAGGATGTGATGAATTTTTCTGATGGCTATGACTTGGAAAGGGATAGGCTTAGTACAGCTGGCTGATTTGCTCTAGATAATGCTGCATAAAAACTGAAAAATCTTCATTGGGGTTTCATGGGTATAAGACACGATTTAAACATGCCAAAAGTTCTATTATTAGTAAACTTGAAGAATAGTTTTATAATTGTGTCATAGTATGACAATGGCCATGGCAACATTAAGATATTATTTGATCATTAAAGTTAGAAATGTATACTTATTACTATATTTTTTTTATCTTTTACCGTTTACTTGTTTCAGTCATTTGATTGCTGGGGCAGTGGCCGGAAGGATTTAGTTGAAATAATTTACCTCAGTACTTATTTTAAAGTCTGGCACTAACTCTATCTCTTTTACAAAACTGCCAAGTTACAGAGCTGTAAACAAACCAACACTGGTTATCAAGTGGTGGTGATGATGGTAGTAAGCACACACACACACGATAGGTTTCCACACAGCCTCCATCTACTAAAATTAACTCACAAGGTATTGGTCATCCCAGGGCTATAAGGAGAAAGCAGTTGCCCAAGGTGCCACGCAGTGTGACTGAACCTGAAACCATGAGGTTGCAAAGCAAGCTTCCTAATCACTCAGCCATACTTTCACTTCTATTGAGAGAAAAATAATTTTTATATTTGTCATGAATATATTTACGTGTAAATAAAATATACAACCGATACACAGCAAACTGTTACCAAATAAGATGCACAGGTTAAAATGAGAAAATATATTAGTTATATCGTTAAGGTAAGAAAAATGGGTGGATGTATGCCAATTTATTGTAAGTGATATGCAATAGACATCTGGAATTCTAAAGAGCTTATTAGCCCATAATTAAGTTTTAATTTTGTATCACACCCATATTTCCCTTATTGTCTTCTGTTACTTGAGATTAAAGCTAGATCAAACAAATAATCCATTATAAGTGGGACAAGACCAGGATATCTTTGCTAAATACAAGGAGTGGATTTGAAGGGTTGGTTGTTTTTGGAGATGGACAGCTGTTATCTATTGTTGCCCTAGTTCCCATTAGCATATTTTTCCGTTTGTCAAGATTGTTTTCAGTTTGTTGTTAATGTCCTATGATGCATGAATAGCTACTGACATTGATTTTGCTTCATTTCACGTAACCATAATTTCTTTTGAGTTGTTTTATACATGTAAATATCATATTAAATAAGCGGTACACATAATTAGCGTTCACATTATTCTGTCGAAAGTAATGTTTATTTATTAACATGTTTTGAATTAGTTTTGCATTATCTTGTGCTTGTGAGATTTTGATGGGGTAACTGTTAATTTTTAGAATGATATTGTAGGGTTGGTGTGAGAGGCCACATATGGCTATTTTGATTATAAAACAGGTAGAGTATTTGGCCCTGATATGGCCTGTTTAAATACTAAAGGGATAAACATTAATTAAAATGTCTGAATTCTGCATGAATTAGGAAACAACGAGGAGTAAAATTCTGTAAAGAGAATTTGTATGCTCGTATATTAGACTATTTTCTATAGTCAGTATATGGTGAAGGCTTATAATTCTATTTATAAGATTCATTAAAATGTTTAAAATTGTATGTATTTGTACTACTTTTTATTTTTACCCAGAAGTAATTGTGAAATGCCTGTTTTGAAAGTGTAGGCTGGATGCTTCAGTGTTGAACTATTTACAATTTCGATATCAAGTGGTTCCCACTCTCACACACAACCAGTAGATTAAGTATGCATCCCACGAGTACTTCAGCATGCTGTTATACTTTTGTGTTGTTCAAATAAATACATGAAATGTTGAAAGTGTGGCATGTTGCAATTGAAGCATTTAGTTCAGGAAATAGAATTTGGGAGGAAGTGGAAGCTAATCTACTATACTGAATTATTAAATGAACAATAACCAGGAATTGGTCAAGATAATGCAATCCAACTACTGTATCTTGTATTTCATCATTGAGTTAACAGCTATTACTCCATGTTACTATTTAAACCAGTTCGATGAAGTATTTCCATGTATTACAATATTTTGTCAACTCAACTAAAACTATGAAGCCTCATAATTAGGAGCATAATTGAAAGCATTGGAGGGTCTTATGTTGTTAGTTGTGGATTCTGTTTATCTGCTATGAAGGAAAAACTAAACGCTGCCTGGAATTGGGAGAAAGAGGATTGAAAAGTAATAAGATGTTGATAAATAGAAGTGGTTCTTGTTGGAAGGCAACTACTTGAGAACTGAATTCAGGATTGTTTCTATAGGTGTGAGGTTTTGTTTAAGTTCATTGTTTTAAATAAACAAAAGGATAGCCTACAAATACTTTCCTTGCGTGTTATCTTGCGCAATATATTTCTAATTTATTTTCACTAAATCTAATCTTGTGCTATGGTAACAGAAATAAGTGAATAATATTCCATGTTTCAAATTCAAAATTAAGATGGATGGAGTTATCTCTGATGTCACGTTTTTTGTTGCATTTACATATTAGCTGTACTCATTTCCCCTCGTAGCCCTTATACAATATTTGATTAAAGTTAAGTAATCTATATTACTTTCTTTTCTTTTTCTTTTTTTTTTATTATTTAGATGTACCCAAACTGTCAACAGTTCTGTCTTTTTTTTCCCCGCTCACAAGTATGCAAACATTTATGTAATAGCTGATTCATAATATAAACTTATATAGCTTCGAAATCTTTTCTTCTTGGTCTCTGAACTTGTTATAACATCCATGAGACAAATAGGCCCAGTGATACTCACTAGAAAAACTAGGCGATTGCCTAGGGTGATAAAATCTACTGGTGCCAGACAAATTCCGAACAAGTTTGATATAATTTTTCAATCAGACTGAAAACACATAAACCTAGATATAAAAACGGTCAATGAGGTCACTGCCAGGACAGAAGAGGATGAAGGAAAGGGGTAAAGTGGGGAGGAGCTGAAATGTTCATTTGATATTATGGCTTATCATATAATTTGGCATGGAACGTTTCAAGTTATGCCAGACTTACTTGGTAATATGCTTGATTATAAAATTATGAATTTCTTGTTCAAACTTTGATTATAATTTTTCAGTTGCATTTTTCAGCTTGTGATTGCTGTAAGTTGTTAAAAATATTGGAGAAGGGACACATATTTTAGGGCTAGTGTAGGGTGCTGAATATCTGGTGCTATTCTTAGTTACAAGTCACTGCACAGGGTACTATGCATGTTGGGTTATCTTTCATTATGGCAATGGAGATTCTTTTCTGGAGCCAATTACTCTCCTGTCTCTCTGATTACTTTGACTATTTTAGTCCTAAGTTCAGAAATAAAGTTCAAAGTTGAAACAATTAACCCCAGCAAGGTGTGGAAATATTCTCATTTGGGGCAACAAGATAACCATAATAAGCTCTGGTGTTAATTTGTGCATTACAACAATATTAAGTTGGCTCACATATTGTGGCTCTCAGTCTGAGAGCAACAGGGATTCTAAATTTTAGGCTCAGCATTTTGCCCAGATATTGGGTGTGCCATGGCCTATATTCCTGAATGAGGAAAATGAGCCATGAGCAAATGGTTACAAGCTTTCTAGTTGGCCTTGAGCTGTAACCAATAAGGATCTGTTCAGTTTGGCTCACAGACTTTTTAATTAATTTTTTTTTAACTAAACAGTTCGAAACTTCGTATTCTGGTGGAATGTCTCACACAGAACATGGTTTACTTTGAACATTTTTGTCAAACTTTGGTATTTCAGAAGTTATTTTGTGTTAAAGTTGTCATATTTGGGTAATTTCAACCAATCAACGAGGTCATGAATAGCAATGAAAGGACTTTAACCAACCTAGTTGATTAGTCTAGCTTGATTAATCAAGCAATTGAGTAGGTAATTGGTTAAATGGTTTAACGAATTGACTAATAATAAAGATTTCAAATTTTGGCACAAGGCCAGCAATTTCAGAGGAGGGGTAAGTTGATTTCATTGACCCCAGTGCTGAATTGGTGCTTATGTTATTGAACCCAGAAAGGATGAAAGGCAAAGTCAACCTCAGTGGAATTTGAACTCAGAACGTAAAGATGGATGAAATGCCACTAAACATTTTACTCGATGTGCTAACGATCCTGCCAGCTTGCTTATTTCAATTAACTAATAATAATAAAGGATGTGAAACAGAGCCAGTGCATGTGTTTATTGCTGGTGTAATGACTCTGCCAAGATACAACTAAACATGTTTCAATTCATGAATCTTGCAAATTAAATACAAAAACAGTAAATGGTACATTCATTACTGAATTCAACTTATGATTTCTAACCAGTTACTTTGGTTATGGACCACATGCTGACTCTTAATTACAATCAAGCATACCAGTAACTAATATGCTTAATTTTCATATTTCCTTATTGCAGTTAATTAACAGTTTGTCATTTTTAGGGTGCTAATAGTATAAAAAGCTCAGTTGACCTTGTACAAATTCAAACTTTGGGCTGTAATTTTAAAATTTGACTATTTAAAAAATATATATATATTACAGGCATACATACATGTGTCAAAAATATGGAGTTAAAAATACGATTGAAATATGAGAATAATTTTTCACTCTCTAAAAGAAGTGTTGATAGAATATTGTCCTTATTTAGTAATGACAGTATATTCACATGTTTTTCACAATTTAGATATTGTGAGTCTCCTTGACATAGTGTAGTGTTAAAACATCCTGCTTCTCTGCAATTTGAGTTATTGAGAATTGCCATTGAAACATAGCAATGCTTTTGATTTTATCGGAAAAAAAAAAGGAAATTCATATGCACTGCATAACCAAATGGTTTGCAAGTTTGTTTTGCAATTATGTGGTACTGTGTTTGAATGCAGTGTGCAATACTTTGGGTACTCTACTATTGCTTTGGGTCAACTAGAATTTGGAGGATAGTAAGTACATGTAGAAAGCTGTTGGATGTGTGTGTCCTTTATTAACATGTTAAATATGTCTTCTTAACTGAGTGTATTCATTGCATATATCCATGACACTAACTAGAATTATTATCACTTATATCTCCCTGATGAGGGGCCAGGCAAGTAGGAAAAGGAGTCAAAGAAATGGAAAGTGTGTTTGGTGTCATGGGTATATGATAAGAGGGCTGCTGGTAGGAGAAAGAAGAGTTAGTGGAGGTATTTAGAGATAAGTTCAGTGAAGCTGTTACCAGCAGAAATGATGGGGTGACTAAGAGTGTTGGACTTAGGGATCTTAGGAAGGAAGTGTAGTATAGAAATGATGAGGTTGTTTGCTGTAGAAGAGAGGAGAGCGGAGGAGATGAGTTGGAATATGGTAGTAGATATAGACTAAGGGCAATTTATGGTAAAATTGGGAAGTGTTTCGACCTTTGAAGAGGTCAGACTGCCTCATTATCACAACACCATCCATTGTAGTCTGTGTAACAGTGTGTTAGAGCTGAAGGTGGAAGAGAGCAGAGATTTCAGAGTAGATGTTTAAGTGGCTGTGTGGTAAGCAGCTTGCTTACCAACCACTTGGTTGTGGGTTCAGTCCCACTGTGTGGCACCTTGGGCAAGTGTCTTCCACCATAGCCTTGAGCTGACCAAAGCCTTGTGAGTGGATTTGGCAGACGAAAACTGATAGAAGCCCATCATATATATAAATATATATGTGTATTTGTGTGTCTATGTTTGCCCCCCCCCCCCATCACTTGACAACTGATGCTGGTGTGTTTACGTCCCTGTAACTTAGCAGTTTGGCAAAAGAGACCGATGGAATAAGTACTAGGCTTACAAAGAATAAGTCCTGGGGTCGATTCGTTTGACTGAAGGCGGTGCTCCAGCATGGCCACAGTCAAGTAGAAGAATAAAAGAATATGCTTCTATAAATTGAAACCAGTTCACTGTGTATAGATACAAGTTGATAAACATATAAATAGGTTTTGGACTGCCTTGGGCTGGGTTTCCAAGGGAATATTTGATGTTTTCTGGGTTATTTTTTAAAAAACTTTTGCCTTGCTTTTCTTGTCATTCTACTTAGATATTCTATTACTGTTCTGATGTAGATTATTTGAATTATATTCCTATATTAACGTTTTGTTATTCTTGTCCCTGTACATTGCTTGTATTTTGCTGTGTCTCTATTGATTGATTGATTCTTATCCATGAAGTTTCAAGTTCAATCCTACTTATTGGTACCTTGGCCAAATGTCTTCTACCACAACTTCAAGCTGACTTGAGCTTTGTGAGTCAAATTGTGTGGCTAGAAACTGGAAAATCATTGTTATTTGACTGTCCACTGCTGTGCACCAACTCATCTCCTTCTTCTTCCTTCCCGCTTACAACCACCAACCTCATTCCTCTTCTACAGCTACCCACCTCACTTACTCTCCAAGACCCATAAGGCCAACACCCTTAGTCATCTCATCACTTCTGTCAACAACAGCCTCATTGAACTCATCTTCAGCCAACTCTTTTTACCCTTGTCAGCAGTTCTGTCATATATCAATCATCAACCATTCCTATACATTTTTGATTCCTTCTCTTAACTTCCTGGCTCCTTGCGGCTTCATATATATATGCGAGTATGTGCATTTAGGCACATGGTTTAGTGGTTAGAGTGTTGTACTCATGATCATAGGATTGTGGTTTCAATTCCTGAGCCAGATGATGTGTTGTGTTCTTGAGCAAAAGACTTCATTTTATGTTGCTCCAGTGAACTCAGCTGGCAAAAGGGGGTAATCTTGTGACTGGTCAGTGCTCTTTTGAAGGGGATAATATATGTGCCACAGAATCTGGGAAACCAGCCTTATGAACTTATGGCTTAGTAAAGACCTTTGATCCCTTTTTTTCATATATACATATATATAATTGGTGTTTGATTGTTCTGTTTAGAATGCAGAAATATTGTACTATGAATATATTTATGTTGTCCAACCCATCTCAGCATGGAACAGGAACATTAAATGATGATGATAATTTGTAGATTTATTTAGTCAGTAAATAAGTGACTCTGACTGGTGCAGCTACATTTTTTTTTGTATTGAAGATTCATCTCAGAGTCTCAGATGAATCCTTTCCAGAAGTAACAGAACTAGCCCTGTGAAAGTAATTTTTCTGGACTGTTATTTGAGGGCCCAATCTTGTCAGATATGTCATACTGAGTCTGCCAGACACTTATATTAAAAGTACAAATATTTGTGGAATGCTTGCCCCAGCCATTTGCATAAAACTACAACAAGTGTATAGTTATGTTTATCATGCAACCAGAACCAGCTGTCATTGAAGCAAAAGCAATATTCATTTTTTTTTTATATGCACATATTATGTTACTGTGTGTATGTGTGTGTGTATTGGTATGTGAGTCTTACAATTTTGCATGAATAGTCAAACTACTCCAGTAGTTTGACTATTCATGCGAAATTGTAAGACTTCAGTATTTTAGTATAACCAATAAATCTTTGAAAATGGTTTCATTTTATATTTTCTCCGAAAATATTAGGTATCAGTTATTAAGGCAGTTAAAAATAAAGCTTAACCCTTTTGTTACCAACCTGGCTGAAACCAGCTCTGGCTCTGTAGTACAAATGTCTTGTTTTCATAAGTTCTGAATTAAAATCTTCCACCAAACCTTAGTCACAATTTATGTTCCTAATATTACCTTAATGATAACTAAATTCTTTAAAATAATTGAAAGAAACACAGAGCATCTCAAAATAAATATGGTAACGAAAGGGTTAAATAGATAAATTTCATCATATGCTTAAGGCACATTCTAACTGGAGAACAAGCCGTTCACAGTGTTTTGTCATGGAGAAAATTTCTAGACAAATGGTGTGGATATACCTAAATCAGTTCACAGCGCCACCTACCTAGACTGTGAGATGCAAGTATTTCGGAGTAGTTGTCTCCTCTTCAGTCTCAGACACCAGGCAGGCAATGATGCAAACTGATCAATATCCACACCATTTGACCTCTCTGAGAAATTTTCTCAATGACAAAACACAGTGAATGGCTTGTTCCCCAGTTTGAATGTGCCTCAAGCATATTTGAACTGGTAATAACATTACATTTATACATATCACTGCTTATGTTTATCATGCAACCAGAACCAGCTGTCATTGAAGCAAAAGCAATATTCATTTTTTTTAATATGCACATATTACGTTACTGTGTGTATGTGTGTGTGTGTATTGGTATGTGAGTCTTACAATTATTATATCTGATTAGGTTGTTTTTATGCTTTTGGTTTTATATTATCTTGTTTATATTTTGATATTTCGTGATAGTTGTAAATGAGTGTCTCTGTCATACAAGTTGTGTCATTCATTTGTAATGTTTTGAAAAAAAAAGTCTGGCCACGGGGAGGCATATCACCCTGCTTGAAAACAAGTGTGTTGGTAACAGGAAGGGTATACAGCTGTAGAAAATCTGTCTAAGGAAAACTCCATGTGACCCAAACAGGCATAGCAAAGAGGACATTAAAATGAGGACACTGGCAATGATGATGAAAGCAGCTGTCAGGAAACACATGAGAAAGAACACTGGTGACAAAAAAATTCTCATTTGTTCAGCCTTTCATTTGTCAGAAATCATATGAATTCATTGTATTTAGTTCAGCACTTTAACTTCTTGACAATTAAAGAGATATTTTACTTTCATTCTTAAGACACTATGAAGAGGATTTTCCTGAAGATTATAATTACAGTCTATAGTAATTGTAATCTGTGATATGCTTTATCTCTGAAAGCAAATTATCTTGCTCTTCTAGACTTCAATTGCTTGCCCCTACTTGACACCTTTGATAGCAGGAAGGAAGGTGGTGGAAATGCTTGACCATTTTATGCTATTATCAAAGAATTGGAATGTTTTCTTTGTTTTTGTTTTTATTTTGTATATCACTTTTAGATTAAAAATCTAAAATACTGGAATATAATTCTAAGGTATTCACTATAAAGTTTTTCATATGTTTCATTTCTTATTTTCTTAGTTTGTTGTATTTCATACATATTAAATCAAGATGTATCAAGAAGGATTAAACTTAATTGTTTGATTTTTATGTTAAAGTATTTAGATGAAGAACTGGATTAGAGACATAATCACTTTCTCATATAAATTGAGGAAGTAGTTGACTGTGAGGGGCAGGTGTGGCTGTGTGGTAAGAAGCTTGCTTCCCAACCACATGATCTCGGGTTCAGTCCAACTGCATGACACCTTGGGCAAGTGTCTTCTACTGCAGCCTCAGGCCGACCAAAGCTTTGTGAGTGAATTTGGTAGATGGACACTGGAAGAAACCTGTTCTGTGTGTGTATATATATATTCTTTCTTTTTTATTCTTTTATTTATTTCAGTCATTTAACTGTGACTATAGTAGAAAACACTTGCCCAAGGTGCCATGCAGTAGGACTGAACCCGGAACCATGTGGTTGGGAAGCAAGCTTCTTAACACACAGCCACTCCGGTGCCTATATATCTCTCTCTTGGCTTGGTTATCTCATCAGTAGACAATACTGTGATGACATTTTTTGGACAACTGCTTATGATGTGGGTGATATCTTCAGCGTTAACTCCACAGAGTCTGCATTGGTTGTCTCATTTTACTGCTTTTCCTGCATATCTGTCCCTTTTGTGCATCAGTATTTGGTTGTTATTTCCTGTTCCTGGATTACAAATGCTTCAAAGCGGGAGGTAGTAATTCAGTTGTTGGTCCATGTTAGACTGCTTTGGTGATCAGTTTTATGTTTGTATGGATTTATGTATGTAATTTTAAGTAACCTAATCAGTGAGTAACATTTACAAAACTCTGTTTCCTCTCAGTCATTCTAAGATTTTGTAAGTATATGTTAAACTATATTTAGCTGAGGATGTTAAATAAGACTGAAACATGTCTGTTCTGAGTTGTCACCACTCCAAAGATCATACTTTACTTCTCAGTTTAAATTTTGCAAAAGTTGTCATTAACACCGATGCCTTATCTTCTCATAATGAATTTTACTTCAAATGGTTAAAGATTGTTTTTGGTTCACTTCATTAAGTATATTAGCACACAATTATATATAAGCATGCAGGTTGTGTAAGTGAAATTTTGTATTGTGTCTGTGTGTGCCAGTGCATGTGTTTTATTAGGTAAATAAATGTTGCTTTGAATTATTAAAGAAATGGAATTGTATATTGAAGCTATTTGTAGATGATTGTATCATTAAAAAAAGAACTACTTGTTTGAGGAGTAAATTCTAAAGAAAAAAAACTAATGGATAGCATTTCATATCATACTTTAGAGATTCATTACATAGATATGCCTGAATTAAATTTGTGAAGGCTTATTATTACTAGCGTATTTAATCTAATTGTGTCTAATTGCTTTGTGATGTGGCAGGAGAAGCATTCATGGCATGTCATAACCTCTATGGTATTTTACAAATGTGAGAATAGTTAGTCCCTAATATGTAATATATCTGTTATCTTTGTTGCTATTCTTATTGCTCTTATTCAAGTTCATATGACTTGAAGAGGAAAAAATAAAATACTGGGTTATAATAAATTGAAATGCTTGATCAAATGTATTATTAATGTTGTAAGCTGCTGTCGCTAACAGCCTCTGCTCAGCTTTGATTGAGTTGCTAATGTATAATCAAAAGTGTTCTTGTTATAACATCTCATTTTTTTAATGCCAGGTATGTTTTCCAATGTATCTCTTTACTCTTTACTCTTTTACTTGTTTCAGTCTTTTTGACTGTGGCCATGCTGGAGCACCACCTTTTAGTCGAGCAAATCGACCCCAGGACTTATTCTTTGGAAGCCTAGTACTTATTCTATCGGTCTCTTTTGCCGAACCGCTAAGTTACAGGGACGTAAACACACCAGCATCGGTTGTCAAGCGATGTTGGGGGGGACAAACACAGACACACAAACACACACACACACATACATATATATACATATATACATATATACATATATATGACAGGCTTCTTTCAGTTTCCGTCTACCAAATCCACTTACAAGGCTTTGGTCGGCCCAAGGCTATAGTAGAAGACACTTGCCCAAGATGCCACTCAGTGGGACTGAACCCGGAACCATGTGGTTGGTAAGCAAGCTACTTACCACACAGCCACTCCTACGCCTATTTAAGATGGTTGGATGTGGTTTGAGAGATATTTGGCTTCTATAACTTGCAGGCTGAGTTTGTTGGTTTGTAAAAATACTCTGGAATGTTTCATGAATAGATGGATGTGTTACTGTCGTGTAGAGCCTTGATTAGTAACTAAGTAAACTATGATTCATACAGGTTTGTTCACATAGTCCACATAAAATGCTGTATTAATGTAATTACTACTGCTGTTGCATTAATGTCAAATTTTCCAGTCTGGTCAAGGTCAGAGAGATCTGCAATACGACATATGGCTGCTTCCATCAATATTGTATAACTTTTCTGTGAAGTCCAGCACCTTGAGATTTAAATAATAGTCAAAATTGATAATATGTGAATATGATGATTACAAAACATAAATATATAACCATGCCACTATATCTGTCTGTCTGTCTGTCTGTCCGTCCGTCCGTCCGTCCGTCCGTCCGTCCGTCCGTCTATCCCTCTGCCAACCGACTGTCCTGCCTGCCTGCCTACCTATTATAGGTGCAGGCATAGTTGCAACCACATTATTTCAGGTTCAGTCCCACTGCATGGCACATTGAACAAGTGACTTCTACTCTAGCTCTGGGCCAACCAAAGCCTTATGAGTGGAATCGGTAGACAGAAACTGAAAGAACCCTGTTTCACACACACAAACACACACACACACACACACACACACACACGTGTCTGTGTGTGTTACTATCTCTTTGCCTTGACTTTGCATAGTTGTTGTAAATGACTGGCATTGTCATACAAGTGGTGTCCTTTCTTTCCAATCTTCAATGAAAACACGTCTGGTCATAGGAAAATATCACCTTATTTGGAAACAGATAAGGGTTGACAATAGGAAAGGCATCCAGCTGTAGAAAATTCACTCCAACAAATTCCATCTGAACCATGAAAGCATAGAAAATAATGATTATGAGGATTTTACTGCTTTATAAGTTCAGTCGTTCTTGAAAAGTGAAGAAATTGAGGAAAGACATTGGACAGTGTAATCTTACACGCACGCATGCACACACGTGCGTGCATCTGCATGTTCGTGTGTGTGGGATGTATACTATACAAAATGGAAAGAAATTGCCCAGAAAGCAGTTTTTCTCCTGTTATATTTAATTTACACTACATTGCCATGTACTTGTTTGGATGTGCTTTAAAAAGTACTTTAAAAAGTTGCTTTAGGTAAAAAGGTAAAGAAAGAAAAAATAAAGCAATCATCATTTAAGGTCTGTTCACTTTGAAATTATGTGGTTTTAAGTTCAGTCCCTTTGTGTGGTACCTAGGGCAGGTGTCTTTTACTATAGCTCCAGGCTGGTCAGTACAATGGAATTTTGGTAGATGGAAACTGTGTGGAAGCCGTTTGTGTATATATGTGTTTGTGTTTGTCCTCCACCACCATTTAACATCTGGTCTTGGTTTGTTTATGTACCTGTAACTTAGTGGTTCAGCAAAATAAACTGATAGATTAAGTGCCAGGCTTAAAAAACGTGCTGGGGTTGATTTGTTTAACTAAATCTTTCAAGGTAGTGCTACAGAATGGCCGCAGTTCAATGACGAAAACAAGTAAAAGAAGGTATACTTCTGTAGATAATTTTAAAAAATATACAAAATATCAAGAGAAGAAAATTATTCTCCAGGTTAGGTGCGGGACTTGAATTTGGTTAATTTAAAAAGCAACAGAGTTAGTTGTGTATTCAAAGTAGCTTTGTTGTGCCATCAATTGCTTGAGTTCTTTTAATCTAAATCTCAAGTAATCACACATTTATTATGAATTTTCTCTGGTTTGTCATTAATACAAATTTAGAACATTTTTGTTTAGTATTTATAATTTATTCTCAATATATTTCTAACCCTACAGTACATAATCTGATGTACCATTCAATTCATTTAATACCTAATCAATTTACCACAAATTACAGAGCTCATTCTTTTTTAGTATCCTTTGTTTTTATTGTTCATATTACTTCACTGTATTGTGAGTGGATTTGGTAGACGGAAACTGAAAGAAGCCCATCGTATATATGTATATATATATATATGTGTGTGTGTGTGTGTTTGTGTGTCTGTGTTTGTTCCCCCAACATCGCTTGACAACCGATGCTGGTGTGTTTACGTCCCTGTAACTTAGCGGTTTGGAAAAAGAGACCGATAGAATAAGTACTAGGCTTACAAAGAATAAGTCCTGAGGTCGATTTGCTCGACTAAAGGCGGTGCTCCAGCATGGCCACAGTCAAATGACTGAAACAAGTAAAAGAGAGAGTATTGAATTGCACTTTTACAACCTGCATAACACAGCATACTTTAGGCATAAAGGGTCACTTGTTGACAACTAAAAGCTTTAATTATTGATATTCTAAGCAATTAACAGCATGCTATGCCACTTAATGTGAAGGTTAATTCCTGATTATGCCTTAAACTTTATTAGGCTAATTGAAAACCAGCATTCATTTAATTTCAATAAATTCTTTGAGTTTAATAAAGCAACATACTAGTTTTTGATTGTTAAACAGTACATTATTCTAGGTATGACATCTGTTTATTGATCTTTGTTGACATGTTTAGCAGTTAATGAGAATTTTTAGTCTTTCAAAAGTATAGTTACAGATATCTTGAAATTATACCCCTAACCACGTTTCTTCCAAATATTGCTTTTTTGACATTATATTAAATACCTTTACACACACACGCACGCACGCACACGCACGCACGCACACGCACGCACGCACACGCACGCACGCACACGCACACACACACACACACACACACACACACACACACAGCTTTGGCAGAGTTTCTGCCTGCAAAATTCACTCACAAGGCAATAATCGATCTGAGGCTATAGCAGAAGACACTTTCTCAAAGTGCTGTGTGGTGAGATTGAACCTGAAACCATGTGGTAGCAAAGTGAGTTCCTTAATCACGCAGCCATGCCTGCACCCATATTTTAAAAAGAATTAATAATAATTTGTTTTTTAAAATAATTTATATGAAGTTATGACTTAGTGCTTTGCAATCATCATGCGATTCCAAGTTCCATCTCAATGCATAGCTCTTTAGATAAGTGCCTTCAGGCTGACTGTGAATGGAATTTGGCTGATGGAATTTTTGTAGCAGCCTGTAGTGAATACATGTGTCAAAGTCTGTGTTTATGTTTACAATGGTTTAACCCTTTGGAATTCAGTTTACCCTCTCAAATATAATGCTTATTTATTCACATTGATTTTGAATTAATCATGCATTATCTTGTACCTTCTAGATTTTGATGAAGTAATTGTTGTATTTTTAAAATGGCATTTGAGAGTAGATGTGAGAGGTGGGATTTGGTTGGTTTGAAAATAAAACAGGCTGAATATTTTGGCCAGATACGGTCGGTTTAAATGCTAAAGAGTTAAAGACTGACTTGCTTACATTGTGTCTCTTTATGCCTCATAACTTAACAGTTCAACAAACTGTGATCAATTAGATGAATTCCAGACAGGGATAGATAAATCTGCTTAATATGATCATCTAAAACTCTGTCAGTCATGCTCCAACATGGCCTCAGTCTAATAAAAGACTATTAAACCAACATAATTCCTTCATATCCCTGTTCTTTTCTATTGATTCCTACTTGATTGTTTTTATTATCTTCCCCCTTCTTTGACTTGCCATAAATTTATAAACATTTAATCAAAGTACTCATCGAAGATTATTGTTTTAAGTTATTGAATTCACAATTTAAGATGTGATCTATATTATAACTATATTACTAGTTTGTTGCTGTCTTTATCCAGAGCAGGCCTAATTGAGTAGACCTGTGATAAAAAAACTTTCCATTTACGACTATCCTGTCATTTTGTATATCACAAATTACATTACCTGATGTTTCTGTCTTTTTTAAGATGGTAGTGTGATTTGAAGAAATTTAGTTGCAGTTTCTAGTTGGTTAAGTAACCATGTTAAAGTTGCATTTACTTGCTAATTTATTTCGTTACAGTGGCCTTTGTTAAAGGCATTGATATTGTTTTTATGGCGTTTTAAAGCTTATTTTATGGTTATGTTTACCAGTTTTTTAAAAATTTTATTTTTATTTTATTTTATTTTCTTGTTTATTTTTTTTATCAATGAGGTTATTTTGGTTGTGGGTTGTGTTTGATAATACGTCTGGCTTTTATAAGGTTAGATATTTGGGTTGTGCTGTTAGAGTTGTATCTCATACTGCACTGGGAACGTGCTTTTTTTAGGTACTTCTGCTATTATTTTGTTGAACATATGGATTTCAGTGTTGATAATTGTGGTTTTGTTAAACTCTGTGGTGTATTTATTGCTTGTTGATATCATTGGCCTTTAGCAGCAGCAACAGCTGGTTGCAATGAAAAAACTATGAGGATTTGAAGGAATATTGTTATAACTTGTTACTTAGTAGTCAACTGGTCCCTCTATCCTGTTGTGTATAAGTTATTCATTTAAGTCAACATACAATCATCTTAATGGTCTCAGCCCTGGGGGTGATGGGGATTTATCTCCCTATTAGTGATATAAACAAGAGTGCATGTTTCACCAAAAGTCAATATGAGAATTTCTCTCGTGGTAACTACTGCAGTATGGCTTGTTCTAACAAAACATACACGTTTAAATGAGCATAAATATCACCTCTTGGTATTAATTCTGCCTGTGTTACCATTAAATATTTTTTAACAAGCCCACTGGCTAATCGCAACACCAGTGTCTGTTCTGACACTGTTATCCTATATCCTATATATATTACACTGTTATCATATATCCTATTATCCTGCTATCCTATATCCTATATATATTACTATTGGTGGGGATGAATCGCTGCTTGTGGTTGAGCATCCATCATTGACAAGACCAAGGGCGGTGGAAATCACATGACCTGGTGGTCTCAGTGCTGGAGGTGACGGGGATTTATCTCCCAACTAGCAGTATAAACACGAGTGCATGTTGCACCAAAAAAGCCAATATCAGAATTTCTCTCATGGTAACTACTGCAGTGCAGCTTGTTCAAACAGAATGTTCACATTTGAGCAGGTGTAAACAATCTTCTGTATTCTGGAGACATATACAGGTACAACACTGACTTTTCAGACCCTGATGGTTTGGAATCTCTTATAATCCATTCTAATTTATTGTAATGTACAGGTATCTGTATATCGTTTAAGTAAATTTAGTATTTGTCTAATTTAAAGTGTGTTGATCAAGGTAACCAATACTAGTTCAGAGAAATTAGTAATCCAGAAATGCTTTGGACCCAAAAGTTCTAGAAAATCTATGTTGTACCCATATACAATCTTAGCCTCCGTGATAATGCGACCCAGCTTTGGGTATGATATATATATATATATATATATATATATATATATATATATATATATATACTCTTTACAGCTTCCATGATACTATATGCATCACTATTTTTGTTGCTCAAATAATATTTTTCTGATTTTAACTTAGGAAAGGAAAAAGATTTGTATTAATTTAATCACTCTATATAATTTCATTCGTTTATCATATATGTGAATGGAACCACTGTCTTATGAATATAATCATTGATATGCTAGTGAGGGAGCACCTGTGTAGTTTCTCAAACTGATCAAAGTAGCAGACAAATCTCTCACAAGAAACTTATTGCTATCTTTAGAGTGCACACTCCATGTTTTAAGGTGATAGATATGAGAAAAGCTTACAATAAAATGAGATGATCACAGTCGAATTGTGGATCAGATGATGAAGATATGCCTAAACTGACATGTTAGATGCTTTATAACTATATGTTAACGTCGTTAAACTTTTGAATATCTCTTAACTTTTTAGTTTGCTTTTGTCTATAACATTGATTGATTGCATTAAATGTGACTAAAGCTGTTCGATAACATTTGGTTTTTTTCATCCATGGGAAAATATTTTACATGTTGAGTAAAGTCGTTGCCAGTGCCACTGGACTGGCTCCTGTGCAGGTGGCACGCAAAAAACACCATTTGAGCGTGGCTGCTGCCAGTACCGCCTGACTGGCCCTCATGCCGGTGACATGTGAAAGCACCCACTACACTCTCGGAGTGGTTGGCGTTAGGAAGGGCATCTAGCTATAGAAACTCTGCCAAAAGCAATGAGCTGGCAGAAACGTTAGCATGCCGGGCGATTAAATAAGTACCAGTTATGCACTGGAGTCGATATAGTTGACTTAATCCGTTTGTCTGTCCTTGTTTGTCCCCTCTGTCTGTAGCCCCTTGTGGGCAGTAAAGAAATAAGAAACTCTGCCAGATCAGATTGGAGCCTGGTGCAGCCCCCTGGCTCGCCAGTCCTCAGTCAAACCATCCAACTCATGCCAGCATGGAAAGTGGATGTTAAATGATGATGATGATGATGATGATTTCATCGCTTCATCTACTTCGAATTTCACTATTTAAAAATGATTTATTACAGTATATAGTCTTTTGTCAAATGATCAATAGCCATCCTTATTTAGAGCAATGATTCTCAACCACTTTTTGCCTATGCAAGCCCCTTTGATTCCTATCTTGCTCAGGTGGACATCCATACATAGCTATTCAATTCTTTTATTCTTTTACTTGTTTCAGTCATTTGACTGCAGCCATGCTGGAGCACTGCCTTTAGTCGAACAAATCGACCCCAGGACTTATTCTTTGTAAGCCTATTACTTATTCTATCGGTCTCTTTTGCCGAACTGCTAAGTTACGGGGATGTAAACATACCAACATCAGGTGTCAAGCGATGATGGGGGGACAAACACACACACACACACACACACACACACACACACACACACATATATATGCACACAATGGGCTTCTTTCAGTTTCCGTCTGCTAAATCCATTCACAAAGCTTTGTTCAGCAGTCTGAGGCTACAATAGAAAACACTTGCCCAGTGGTACTGAACCCAGAACCATGTGGTTGGGAAGCAAGCTTCTTACCACACGGCCACCCCTGCACCTATTCAATTTAAAAAAAAAAACATATTTTTATATTTAGATATTATTAGAAATTGTATTAAAAGATTGTCAAATTATTTGATGTATTGTAGAAGAAATATAACCAATTTATTGCACAATCTGTGGGCCTGGTTGAAAAACCACTGATTTAGAGCTTTGCTTTTTCATTTTCGTATGATTTAGGCAAATGTTTAATATGGTATGTCACAAAGAAATTTGATCTATAATCTTCCCTGTGAGATTCATTATTCTCAGATCTGTTCCTTCTAAATTTATCCATTTAGATTAATTTTTTTCTATAGCATTGATTACGGTATTCATCTTTCTTTGACACTCTATTCATATAATGCAGTTTTGTGAAAATGTGTATTGTAACAAATTTTTTAAAACTAAACAATTGTATTGTATACCAAGTGACTTTTACGTTAAGAAATATGTTCTACCATATTAAAAGCAAAGCAACAAATGAATTTCTTTGGAATCTAATAATCAGGTAAAAGAACCACTCAGGTTTCTACTTCATTGCTGATATCATCCATTTCTTCACCATCCTTTCTATAGATATGTATTATTGATTACTCCAACAAATAAAAGTATTTTAGACTATATATATAATAACATTTATAGAATTTCGATTTCATTTGCATTTATTTGATCAAACAATGTGCATTTGCTGTTTACTCTCTCAATTACTCAATCATCTATGTACTTTCAAGATAGCTAGAGATTCTTTTCCTAAAGAAGTTCTATCTGTATATTGTTATCTTTGGACTTCTTTTTATTAATACACTGGCATAATATTAGTTTATGCTTATATTTAAAATATACTATCATATCTTTTTTTTTTTTATCATCTTTCGATTGTATATGAACCATTTTCGTTTTTAGCTTGCAGTATAATTCTTAATCCTCTCTAACAGTCTGAAAAGTTTTCATTTTCTCGTGGCTGCTCGAATGCATTTCAGGTGCTCATCAAAGCAGAAGTTCAGCACATTAAATACATTACCCCCCGGCCCCACATTATACATATCGTTTATACATTTGTGTGTGTCTGTGTGTCTGCTTTCCTTGACATTGCACAGTAGTTGTAAATGAGTGTCACTGTCATACAAGTGACATCCTTTGTTTCCAGTTTTCTGTGTAAATATGCCCAGCCATGAGAAAATATTTACCTTGCTTGAAAACAGGTGAGTGTTGGTGACTGGAAAGGTATCTGACAATAAAAAAATTTGTCTCAGTAAATTCTGTCTGACTCCTGCACAGAAAGATTGGCATTAATATGAAGATGATTTATACCCATATGTATGTGTTTAGGGATACACATACATATATGTGTGTACACACACACACACACACACATGCCATGTTATGTAGAAAAGAACCTGTGCCAGTGCCACTTAGAAAGGCACCTGTGCTGGTGCCACTTTATAAGCACTTGTGCTGATTACACATTAAAGGCATTCATACTGGTGCCACTTTAAGAGCACTCACCCTGGTGCCATGTTTAAAAGCACTTGTGCCAGTATCACATACAAAGCACCCAGTGCACTCTGTAAAGTGGTTGTCATTAGAAAGGGCATCCAGCAATAGAAACCTTACCAAAATAGACAAATTGGAGCCCGAGCAGCTCCCTGGCTGACCACCACCTGTCAAACTGTCCAATCCATACCAGCATGGAAAATGGACATTTGATGATGATGATGATAGATAAATATATATATGTGTGTGTGTGTATACACACACACACACACACACACACACACACACACACACACACACACATATACATAATAAGAGGTTAAATTAGCCACTTTAAGAGATGGTATCATCCAATGAATTACTGGTTTAATACCTATTTTATATATCTGTCCCTCTCATCTTATTTTTACCTCGCATCACTTTACCTAAACTAGTCACTCCCTCATCTGTTTTCCTTTTAGTCATGGAGGCTGGCTTAGGCTCTTCAGTTTTTCAAATTGCAAGGTAAACCCAGTATTTCTGGTGCCACAGAAAAAAAAAACGGACCTAGTATCCTCTTTAAAGTAGTTGATGTTAAAAGGGCATCCGGCTATAGAAGCCAAGCTAAAAGAAAAGCTTTGGAGGCCAATGGGTCCTCTAACTTGTCAGATCCTGTCAAACTGACTAACCCATGTCAGTATAGAAAGTAAAAGAACAACGATGAACAAAAGGATGAAACACACACACAAACACACACACACACACACACACACACACACAGTATATATATATGTGTGTGTGTGTGTGTGTGTGTGTGTATAGCATGAGTTTTTGTTGTTGTTGTTTAGCTCCATGCCAGCCTTCATAAAATAGATCTGTTGGCTCATTGATAGTCAGTCAAATGACTAGGTGCAGTCTACAGTGATATGGTGTATGCTTTTTTTTATGTCTGTTCATTCAAAGGGTTCTATTAATTAAATGTTATTTATTTACTTTTGATTTAATGATGTATTGCACTCTGCTATAATTAGTCTTTTAAGTTCTTTTTATTTTAATCTTGTATTGCAGCTATTTCAGTGGAAGGGAGCAACAGTAAATATAGCATCAGGAGAATAAGCAAGCTATTAAAAAAAATAAGAAAAAATTATTGCCTCAGCTTTTAACACCTGTCATTGTATAAAGCCAGAAGTCAATCAAAATGGCCTGGAGATTTAAAGCTTCGAAGTATAAGAATTCCTGTCCGAAATTTCCTAAAAAAGAAGTAAGTATTCAGTTTTATTTCTAATAATTTCTGACAATAATTTTTTTAATATCTGGAATAATGTCTTGTAATCCCATAATAACAAGGATGCTATCTTATAGTTTTAATAGGGTCAGGAATGGCCTTGTGGTTAGCAGTTTGATTTGTGACCATCATATTTCAGTTTCAATTCTTGTGTTTAGCACCTTGCAGTGTGTCTCGTCTGGTAGAATCGTTAGTACACCGAGCAAAATGCTTAGTGGCAGTTTGTCTTTGTAGTCTGAGTTCAAATTCCTCTGAGATCGATTTTGCCTTTCATCCTTTTGGGAGTGAATAAAATAAGTACCAGTTGAACACTGGGGTCGATGTAATTGACTGCGCCCTTCCCCTAAAATTTCAGGTTTGTACCTATAATAGAAAAGATTATTTTTAGGTGTTATTATTAGTTGTCTAAGTTTGTCATGTGTCTTATTAATATTTCTTGCATTATTACTATTATTATCATTATATTCATTGTTGTTATCATTATTATTATTATTATTTAGGTGAAGATGGCGAGCTGGCAGAATCGTTAGCATGCCGGGTGAAATGCTTAGCGGTATTTTGTCTGCCACTAACTTTGAGTTCAAATTCCACCAAGGTCGACTTTGCCTTTCATCCTTTCAGGGTCGATGAATTAAGTACCAGTGAAACACTAGGGGTGATGTAATCGACTAGTCCCTTCCCTCCCCCCAGATTTCAGGCCTTGTGCCTTTAGTAGAAAGGATTATTATTATTATTTCGGTGGCAAACTAGCAGAATTGTTGCTGCACTGGACAAAATGCTTAGTGGCACTTCTTCCATCTTTACATTCTGAGTTCACACTCCACTGAGGCCAACTTTACCTTCCCTGCTTTTGGAGTTGATAAAATAAGTACTGATTTATCACTTTGATCGATGTGATTGACATTCTCCCTCCTTTGAATTTCACATCTTGGGCCTACAGCTGAAGGAATTTTTACTATCATCATTGAAAGGCAAAGTTGATCTCAGTGGAATTTATCACTTTTCATTAATACTATTGTACTTATTGTCCTGTTTTCTGCCTATGTAAGCAATGCCACCTATATATATTCAGCACACCATGTTTTAATGCTAGTCTTATAAAGTGCCAATCCAATATATTCAACTACATGTATTGTGTATTTTATCTCACAGGATCATTTGCATTGCAATATGGTTAAAAACAGAGTGGTACAGAAGCAATTGTAATAGATATTAAAGTTGTACTAACTTCATATTTCATCTTCTTATTTATATATATATATGTATGTATATATATGTATGTATGTATGTATGTATGCATGTATGTGTCTATGCATGTATGTGTGTGTGTATGTGTGTGTGTGTGTGTGTGTGTATGTGCACATACACGTAAGTGGATGTCAGAATCAGTGAGTAATTGGGCAAAACATCCTGTGGTAATTGGATATTTAATTTTCTGAGTTCAAACTCCCTTCATTCTTCTAAGGTCTGTCATCATCATTGTCATCACCACCATTGTTTAACATCTGTTTTCCATGCTGACATGGTCTGGACAAGTATTTAATATGTTAACTGCCACGGCATGTTACTGGAATTTACCGGAGACACCACATATTTCCGTTCACACTGCATACTGTTTAATTACAACGAAATGTTTTTTTTTGTTTTTTAACAATATTTCATAATTAAACTTTAATATCTAGCACTTATATTATTTAAATATCCTCAAAACCATATCAAAGACACAGAATAAAATATTTTCTCAAATTATGGAAATGTACCACTGATAGTGCATAAGGTGGTTGTGTGAAGTTTGCAATGACCCACTGGTGGTACATGTGGCAGTTAGCTTGCTAAATTCTAAATTTATAGGCTTAGGCGTGGCTGTGTGGTATGAAGCTTGCTTCCCAACCACATGGTTTCAGTTTCAGTCCCGCCACTTGTGCAAGTGTCTTCTACTATAGCCCTAGGCTGATCAAAGCCTTGTGAAAGGATATGGCAGGTGGAAACTGAAAGAAACCTGTTATATATATATATATATATATCATCGTTTCGTTTAACGTCCGCCTTCCATGCTAGCATGGGTTGGACGATTTGACTGAGGACTGGTGAACCAGGTGGCTACACCAGGCTCCAATCTGATTTGGCAGAGTTTCTACAGCTAGATGCCCTTCCTAACGCCAACCACTCCGAGAGTGTAGTGGGTGCTTTTACGTGCCACCGGCATGAAGGCCACTCAGGCGGTACTGGCAATGTGCATACTCAGAATGGTGTATTTTACGTGCCACCTGCACGGGAGCCAGTCCAGCAGCACTGGCAACGATCTCGCTAAAATCTGTGTGTGTGTGTGTCTCTGTTTGTCCTCCTGTCATCACTTGACAACTGATCCTGGTTTGTTTATGTCCTTGTAACTTAGTGGTTTGGCAAAAGAGACCAATAGAATAAGTACTAGGCTCACAAAGAATAAGTCCTGAAGTTGATTTCTTTAACTAAAACCCTTTGAGGTGGTGCTCCAGCATGGCTGCAGCCAAATGACTGAAACAAGCTATAGAATTATAAATAAATACTAGACAAATCATTGGGGCTGATAATGTTGACTGAAACCCATATTTGGCAGTGTCCTACTTACAAGTCGTATTTTTGAATGGAAAGTCCACATTGCAATGATTTATGTATAAATATTAGAAGCCAGTGCATTTTCACAATATATGGTATGCACTCACACCGGCTCAGTCCATTATGTTATTAGCATGTGCTGTTATATTTTCTGAAATATTACTCTTGCTTGGTTTTGTGTTACAGCTAATGTGATAATTTGTCATTATTATTTACTTTTCTGAAATTTGACCTGAAGTTGTTGCCATTAGTTTTCGACTTTCTACCATTACTGCTGCTGCCCTTATCAGCATCGTCATCTTGAATGTAATCACCACCACCACCACCACCACCACCACCACCACCACCACCATTACAACAAGGATCACCACCAGTACCGTCATCATCATCTTCACTACGTCACAGCTACCACCACCACCACCTCCACCTCCACCACCACCTCCTCCACCACCACCACCACCGCCACTACCTCCACCACCACCACCACCACCTCCACCACCTCTACCTCCACCTCCACCACCACCACCTCCACCCACCCTCCACCCCCACTACCACCCCCTCCACCACCACCTCCACCACCACCTCCACAACCACCACCACCACCACCACCACCACCACCACCACCACCACTGCTGCTGCTGCCACCACTAGCACCGCCACTACCTCCACCACTACCACCTCCACCACCACCGCACCTGCCACAATATTACTGCCTGAAGTATTTGTGGGTGGGAAGAAATGCTTTATAATTTATTAAAAAAAATTTTTTTTATTGTGTGTGTATGGTGGTGCAAACAAGAAAAATACAACTCAAAATATGAGTATGTGTATATTTTTCTAAATATTTAGCTGAAGCAACAGAGTGACTCAGGGGCTGAGAGTTTCGAGTGTCAGTGCATGACATTTCCAGCCCTTGAGTCACTCTGTTGCTTCTGGTAGACTTCAAATGATAATGATGGTTATATATATATATATATGTATGTATGTATATATATATATATATATATATATATATATATCTTTCCTGACAGCGTTGGTACAAACTTATGAAGTTGTTACAATTGGGAATTATTGTTAAGGCACAGAGCTTCCATCAGCATAATTATCAACATTCTCATCTTAAGCATACTAATTATTATCATTATTATTCATTCTTGAACTAGTTTCAGTCATTAGACTGTGACCAGTCTGGGGCAATACTTGAAAGAGATTTAGTTGATCATTTAACACTAATGCTTATTTTGGTATTTATATTATTTAACAACCTGCTAATTTTCACTTTTTGACACGGCACTCTTTATTTTGTTAATTGGTGAAGTTTGTGCTGAACTCATAAACACAGATACACATATACATGTACATTTATATACATATACATGTACATTTATATACATATACATGTACATTTATATACATATACATATATTGGTTTCAAATTTTGGTACAAGGCCTGCAAGTTTGGGGGAGGAGTTAAGTCAATTATATCGACCTCAGTGTTCAACTGGTATTTATTTTGTCAGCCCTAAAAGGATGAAATGCAATGTCAACCTCAGTAGAATTTGAACTCAGAATGTAAAGACAGACGAAATGTCACTATGTATTTTGCCTGGTGTGCTAAAATTCTGCCAACTTGTCACTTTATATCATCATCATCATCATCATCGTTTTATGTCCGCTTTCCCATGCTGGCATGAATTGGATGGTTTGACTGAAGTCCAGCAAGCCAGTGGGTTACATCTGGCTCCAATCTGATCTGGCAATATTTCTAAAGCTGGATGCCTTTCCTAACGCCAACCACTCTGAGAGTGTAGTGGGTGCATTTTACGTGCCACTGGTATGGGAGCCAGTCAAGAGTCATTGGCATTGACCACATCTGGATGGTGCTTTTTATGTGATTGATAGAAACTGAAAGAAGCCCATTGTATATATGTATATATATATATATATATATATATAATGTGGCTGTTACTATCTCCTTACCTATATCTACCTTGCATGGTAGTTGCAAACAGGTTAGTTACTGCCATGCAAGTGGTGTCCTTTGTTTCCAGTATTTTTTAAAAACCTGTCTAGCCTTGAAGAAACCTTATTTCACTTGGAAAAGGGTGAGGGTTGGCAGCAGGAAGGTTATCCAACCATAGAAAAATCTATCTTATAGAATTCCATCCAACTGATGCAAGCATGATAAAGTGGATGTTGAGATGATGATGATTAGAATATATGACTGATCCACACAGCATGACATGTTAATTATAGCATCATTAAATTCCAAACATTCCCATAGTAGCATGGGTTGGAAAAGTCAACAATTCAGTGTCTCTTTGTTTGTCATCACCTTACATGTGTGACCTGGGTGTCTTTCAGGTCAGAATTAATTACTTTCTCTAAACTCTTATCTCAGAGAACTTTCACCATTAACATGAAGCAATTTTCACTGAGCAAGCATTAACAATTCACATTAAATTTCAAAATAAGTGAAGTCATCATCTCTTTGGCATCAACTTTTAAAGTGCAATTGTTTTCTGAATAATTTATCTTCACTTTTTCTTCTCTGATAATCCTCTACATTTATTATCCATTTTTTTTTTACTACTGTACATTATTACATGATTTATGTATATCTCACTTGGCTATTTCATACAATAAGAGAAACTACTTTTTCTCAAATAAAAACAACAATACTCGAGATTTTTCTCTCTTGTCTGAATTCAGTCCGGTGTGCCATTACTATCTCTATATCTAATATTAATTATGTTGCCAAGATTACAGAATTTATCTGCTAAATCAAGCAAGCTGTTTATGGGATGAACAGCTATTATGAATCATTCACTGAAAACTGGCTTTTTCAATATCCAGCAGACTATGTCTAAACTATTTCTGAACACAATTTTTTTCTTATTTCTCTTTTGCACATAAGGTTTTCGCTTAATTGTAATCAGTATATTTAAGATCTGCACACTATTGGTGTAATCTTCACCCTGGACAGATTACAATTGATAGGATTTTAATTTAGAAACACGAGTTTCTGTCCTCTGTCCTAGTAACATTAGTCAACAATGTGAATAAATAGTAATAAAGATAGTGGGTAAAATTATGATGATAATGGTTTACATGATAATAGCAATTGTGGAAGTGTTAACAGCAGTAGTAGTAGTAGTAGTTGTTGTTACTTCCAACTAGATAGGTTTGGCTGGCTGTAGTTATCGCTGAACAAACAGGATTGAACCTACTTTGAGAGTTCATCTCTATTGATACTCTCTAACTTACTCTTTTCGTCTCTCCTTTCCCCTTGTGTACAACTGCTAAACGAATGCTTACGTTATTATGCAAAAGCTTTCCGTTGTTATAAAGCTGTAATAATCTGATTACTACAGAGTGAGGTCATTTGTAATTGCATCTACTCATAACAAGTGACATCACTTTTACATGTATTGTTAATCAGCTGAATGTATTCATTTTTGATGAAGTTCCAATGTAAAATGTTTACTTAATACAAGAATTAGGCAGTGTTCATAAAGATACTAATACGAACTTCTTTGGCATTATACACAATATTGATTATCTACTAATGCTATTTTTTAAATTTGATTTTGGCCAGCAAACGCTAAATTTTATTGCTCATGTTAATCATATAAAAGCTATCAATTGCGAGGGAAGGAAATATTAAATTGCTTTAACTAGATTCTAATAGATATATTTTTCATTTTTTATTTCATTAGTGTGAGTGTGCATACATATACAAAATTACTACACACACACACACACACACATAATTAGAAAGAGAAAGAGAGAGAGTGAGTGAAGCAGGCACCACATTTTCCTTTGTCCTGTCTATTTGACAGATAAATGGAGACCTTCACTTTTCTTTCCTGCAATTGATAGATTTTATTTATGGTATTTGAAAACTTCAATTATTTTAAAATTCCCACCTCAGCTGGAGACAAGATGTGTTGAGATACATAGTCTTTGACAGATATAATATTTTTCTTCCTAATGTTGCTCTTAGTAGGACTGTGGATTTGCAGATTTGTTTGAGCATCAGACAAGATACTTTGCTGTATTTGTTTTAGTTCTTTATGGTCTAAGTGCAAATCCTGCCAACATAAACATTTCTTTCATCATTCCTGAGCTTGATAAATTAAAATACCAGTCAAGTTCTGGAGTTAATTTAATTGACTAATTTATCCTCCCAAATTGGTGGCTTCGTGCCTATAATGTGTTAAAAATCAATGTTTCTCTTGGTACATAATATGTAGCATTTGTTCATTTGTTTTTATGTCTGTTTTCTCTACTAGTATTGTTTTGTGGCTAGATACCCTTCCTGTTGTTAACCCTTACTTGATTTCCAACTAAGGCAGCCCTTATTTCATGCATATTCAAAGTTGCAAAGCCATGGATAATTTGTTGACAGGAAAAATGACAATTGCATCATTGTTTCAGCCTTGTGGTCTTTGGAGAAGCGTAAGTGCAAGCATAGACACAGATATACATAAACTTGCTTATATGTGTATATACATTCAGACATATGTACACACACACCATCATCATCACTGTCATCTTCATTTAACATCTCATTTTCATGCTAGCATGGGTTGGACTGTTTGACAGGAGCTAACAAGGTCCAGTGCTGCACCAGGTTCCACTGACCATTTTAGTATGATTTCTACAGCTGGATGCCCTTCCTAATGCCAACCACTTTACAATGAGTTTCTTTCAGTTTCCATCTACCAAACCAAATTACAAGGCTTTTTGAGAGACAGTTCCTCATATTTGATTTTTTCGTTTGCTACTAAAAGATACTAAAGTCAATTCTTCAGATAAATTTCAAACCAAGATCATTTGGAATTTCCATGACAGGGTTTTAAATTCAATCATTTTATGCTATGTTCATCAAGGGAAAGTAAGAATTCAACAGTTTTTCTAGAGTTGTCAAATACTCAACTATGATAGGATCAATATCCTTAAAATGAGTTTTATTTAATAAAGGAAGCTTTTCAAAATTACCATCTTTTCTTTCCCAAATAACTGTTTTTTGTTTTTGAAATGTTATCTGTAGATTTGAGAATATTTTCATTTTTACTTCAGCTCAAATTATTAATGTGCTAAAATCATCATCGTTTAACGTCCGCTTTCCATGCTAGCATGGGTTGGACGATTTGACTGAGGACTAGTAGACCAGGTGGCTACACCAGGCTCGTACTGGCAACGGTCTCGCTCGAATGTCTTTTCACGTGCCACTGGCGCAAGTGCCAGGAAGGCGACTTTGGTAACGATCACGCTCAAGCGGTGCTATTTTTGACTGGAAATTTGCATAGAAGATATTTACAAAAGTGTTTTTGATTTACTTATCTTTTGTATTTTACTTGTTTCAGTCATTGGACTGCGGCCATGCTGGGGCACTGCCTTGAAGGGTTTAGTCCAAATAATCGGCCCCCAATATTGATTTATTTTTTAAGTCTGGTACTTATTCTGTTATCAAACTGCTAAGTTATGGTGATGTAAACAAACCAACACTAGTTATCAAGTGGTATGTAGGTTGTGAGGACAAACAGAAAAACACTCAAACACACATATAATGACCTTCCATATAGTTTCTGTCTATCAAATTCACTCAAAAAGCATTGGTTGGTCTGGCGGTTATTGTAAAAGACATTTGACTAGGGTTCTACACCATGGGACTGAACCCCAAATCATGTGGTTGCTAAGAAGGCTTCTTAACCACACAGCCATGTTTGCATCTATAAAATGTATTTTGTCTCCCTGGTTGAGAATTGAATAAAAAAAATGCAAAAAGCTCTGTTTGGACTTCATGTACATAGTAGAGCACCTTCTTCCTTAGCAGCCATTTTGCATCAGTATGTAAAAGTAAGCATCTATGCTATAAACCCATGTCCATTCAAATTTTGCCAAACAGGTTTTTAATGGTCTGCTTTTAATAAAATTGCTCATTTTGATAATTTGATTTAAAACTTGTTTTAAATCAACTCTGAATGGTTTTGCAATCAATTTTCTTTATATAGAAAGCAATGAGTGGTGAGAACATCTGAATTTTGCTTCTTTTTTTCCAAGTATTGTAAGCCTTCATACAGCCTATCAGAGAGAGAGAGAGAGAGAGAGAGAGAGCTTGCCATCAATAAAAATAGCCAACACATGACTTGCATAATAGTTCCCATTTTCAACTATGAAAAAAGTCGTCATCTTTTCTAGTACCTGGCATTTATACTTTGGAATAATAAAATCTGATTTAGTAATTGATTTTTATCAATGAAATGAATGACTGCCAAAAGCTGTTCTCTGTTGGTAATGTCTGTTGATTCATCAGCATGTTAAGTAAAATTTGAATGTTGAAGCATATTCATTGTATACATTTTCTACGCTATCAGCAGACACTTCTTACATCTGCCAATGAATTGCACTATTTGAGAGAGAAATTATTTCTTGTTCTTTGCTTGATCTCTTGGTTAAGAAGCTTTCTGCATGCTGGCAAAATAATTGATTCCACCAAAGTAAAAAACTTCATTTTTTCCCCTTCCTTTTGTGCAACAATATCAGATATTTCAGAAGAAACCATCTCAGCATTTTTAGAAACTGCTATTTATACGTTTTAAAATTTTTGCCTGTTTCATTTGTTGTTCTCACAATATATTAAAACGATTTGAATCTTAAGTCTTGAAAATAGGAGTTTTAAAATGTCTTTTGAACTTGCTAGAAAGTATTGATTTGTTTGCACTTTTATATCCACATATCAAATATAGTGAAGATTAATTTTCATTTCCAGGCCAAGGAAAACTAAAATTTAAATAACTGCTGTCTTATTTGCAGTTAGATTGGGTTTTAACATTGTTATCATCATTTAACATCCACTTTCCCATACTTGCATGGGTCAGATAGAGTTTGATGCGGCAGGTGCTTTTCTACAGCTGGATGCCCTTCCTCTTGTGGTTAGACATGTTTTTCATGGAAGACTGGAAATGAACAACATCACTTTGATGATGATGATGATGCTTGTTTACAGCCATCATGTGATGTCAAGATAATGGTACATGCATATATGCATCTCTCTCTATATATATATGTGTGTGTAGACAGCTTGTTGAGTGCCACCAACCAAATCTGTGACTGATGCAAAATCCCTTCGAGACCTAGCATAACGCAGTGGTGGAACAATACTGTAAGCAGGGCCATTAGAGCAAAGAAACAGGCTTGGAAGAGTGGGGGAAGCTGGGAACTATATCAGATAGCTCGAAAGGAAGCTAGGAGACAGGTACACCTAGCCAAGGGAGAAGCAGAAAAGAAGTTTGCCTATGTTCAGCATCAAAGAACTGAAGTATTTTGGATTGCAAGACAGCGTGTGTGAGGAGAGAAATGTGTCTGCATGGATGATGATGCACTTGCTTTTAATGAGTCTGCAAAGAAAGAGGTTTAGAGATGCCATTATAAAAGACCGCTGAATATGGAGAATGAATGAGAAGAGGAGAGTCTGCCAAATGTTGTCCCAGTTGAGGGACCAGCTACCCAAATCGACAGTACCCGGGTAGATAAAGCAATTATGGATATGAGGATAGGGAAAGCTCCTGGCTCATCAGGAATCACCACTGAGATGCTTAAAATACCTGGTGGTGTGGATTATGGTTTAGTCACCTGTATTGTAGTAAATCAGGTGGTTCATGAAAGAGTGATACCCAATGACTGGTGTAGCAGCACCATACTCCACTGCTACAAAGGAAAAAGTTACGCATTAGATAGGAATAATTACAGAGGTATCAAATTGTTAGATCAGGTGATGAAAGTATCGGAGAGAGTCATAGCCCAACTAATTTGGAGAGACTTAATCTAGATGTGATGCAGTTTGGTTTTGTGCCAGAGAGAAGCACCACTGATGCTGGTATGGTCATGTGTTGTGTATGGATGAGGACAGCTGTTTGAAAAAGTGTCACACCTTAGCAGTAGAGAGAACCTGTCGAAGAGGTAGATCCAGGAAGACCTGGGATGAAGTGGTGAAGCACGACCTTCGAACGTTGGGTCTCACGGAGGTGATGACAAGTGTCCAAGACCTTTGGAGATATGCTATGCTTGAGAAGACCTGGCAAGCCAAGTGAGACCGTAACTGTGGCCTATGCCAGTGCAGCATAACTGGTCCATTTAAGAGTACCCTTCAATCATAGGGCAATAAACTGTGCTTGCGAAGACCTGTTGAGGCAAGTGAAGTCATTGTCACAACTGATGACAGTACCACCTGATTGGCACCTGTGCCGGTAGCACATAAAAAGCACCATTTGAGCGTGGTCGTTGCCAGTGTTGCCTGACTGGCTCTCATGCCAGTGGCATGTAAAAAGCACCGTTCAAGTGTAGTTGATGCCAGTACCGCCTGACTGGCCCTTGTGCCACTGGCATGTAAAAAGCATCCACTACACTCTTGGAGTGATTGGTGTTCGGAAGGGCTCCCAGCTGTAAAGACTTTGCCAGATTGGATTGGAGCCTGGCGCAGCCTTCTGGCTTGCCAGCTCTCAGTCAAACTGCCCAACCCATGCCAGCATGGAAAGTGGACGTTAAACGATGATGACAACGACGACAGTGATATATACATCACACACACACACACACACACAGAGTGAGCGTCTTTCAGTTTCTGTTTCGTCAAGGTTTCGTCAGGCCTGGGGCTACACTAGAAGACACCCAAGGTGCCACACAGTGGGACTGAACTTGAAATTACATGGTTGGGAAGCAAGCCTCTTAATCACATAATTATGCATGAGAATTTGTTGTATTTGATGTTTACCCCTTATGAGATCCATACTCATCAATGCACTGCTTTGTGTGTGTGTGTGTGTGTGTGTGTGTGTGTGTCACTATACAAACACGAGGGAAAATACTCAACACATAGAATTAACAATGCTAATGATTTCTTATAGGAACAAAGTAATGAATTTTTGGTAGCGGAAGCAGTCAATTAAATAAACTCCTGTATTATTTCAATGATTCTAGACAGATGACCTTCATGGTATTTGAAATAAGAAAGTGAACGGCTGAACTAAATTTCCCAAGGCATTTTGTCTGAAATCTTAATGATTTTGCCAATCCACCACCCAGGAGCTAAAGATATGAATAGCAGTAAAAGAACCAAGATTTTAACTGTTGTTTTCATAGTTTATTGGTAATGCTTATTCGAAGTAACTGACACCTTTATATTTTATAGGTTGATGTATACAATATTAAATTTAGTCAAAGTAAATTTATTAATATTAAGATTTGAATATTCAAGTATGAATATGAATCTGATGGTTAAATAAGGCATAATTACATAAGTGAAAGATGAAGTAAAAAAAAATATAATGATAGAACGACAAGAAAACAATAATGACAGAGAATTAGAAAGAGGTATTAGAGAGATCCAGAAGAGACAGGAAAGAGAAGAAAAAGAAAAGGAGAAAATAATGAGAAATAAAGGAAGAACAGATGTTGAGAAGTTCAACTTTTACTGTATCATAAAGTATTATGAATGTTACAATAAGTTTTACATCAAGAGAGTCTGGGTACAGACATGGCTATGTGGTTATGAAGCTGGTTTCTCAGACATGTAGTTTTGGTTCCAGTCTCACTGTGCAGCATGTTGGGAAAGTGTTCTCTGCTATTGCCCTGGGCTGATCAAAGTTTATTGTGAGTGGTGGATTTGATATATGGAAACTGAAAGAAGCCCCTTGTGTGTGTTTGTATGTGTCTGTGTATGTCTTTGTCTTAGCATTGTGTAGTAGGTCATTTGTTTTCAGTCTTCAATGGAAAGCATGTTTGGTTAAAGGGAAATATTAACTTAATAAGAAAGCGGTGAAGGTTGGAAACTGGAAAGGCATCCAGCAATAGAAAGTTAAAGTGCAATAGAGGGACAGATGAAGATGTCTTGCTGTAGATTAGATACCTAGTTACTATAGTTGGAAAAGGAGAGAAGATGTGTCAGAGTATGACAATGAAAAAGCCAAATTAAAAGGATATTTCCTGTCATCATGAGCAAGGCTGTATTTGTTACAGTGAATTAGGGTGGAAATCTCTAAGAATTATGATTCATGGTTTAAAGCAGTCATGGGAAACCCGTGGAACTTTTTGAATGTCACACCTAATGAAAAATTGCCTTGAATGTTTTTGGTAGTAAGGTTGACCTGTGATAATGAGCCATATCTCATGCAACTTGTATCTCGTATAAGTTTGCCTATGTCTAATTTAAAAGTTAATGCTGTAATGGGAATGTGGATGTATAAAAGCTTGTTCTGCAAGTTTGCTTTGTGTTAAATCTGAATTTTAAAGTGGCTCCAAAACCATTACAAATCGTATTAGCTATTGAAATTTAACAAATATAAAAATCTGTTTATAATCAGCATTATCATTCATGTTGTAGATATTTTAAGATTATGAAAAATTGCTTCCCGTATAGTTACTACACAAGTCTGTAAAAATCATCAGTTTAGATATTTTTAAAACGTACAAGTAAGATATCCTTGTAATAGTTGGAAGAAACATAATAGTATTTTTTCTGAACAAAATAAGTTTTATATATCAAAAGAAGCTTTAATAGAAGACACCTGCCCAAGGTGCCACACTGGGATTGAACCAGAATCCATGTGGTTGGGATGCAAACTTCTTAACTGCCCAACCATATCTGTGCTTATGTGCCTATAGATAAAGGCATATATGTGCCTATAGATAAAGGCATATATGTGACTATTAGATAAAGAAAATAAATTTGATGTTTAAAATTAATACACAGATCAAGAAAATAAATTGATGTTTCAATATTGGTTGTAATTTTCTTTTATTACAGGATTGGATAACTGACATCAGTACAGGACGATTGCTACAATCTTTTGGGAATCATATCAAGGCAAATTCTTTCTACATGGTATTTAATGTAGATAATTTAGGTAAGCAAGACATTATATATTTAATTCTTTATCAATTGTATTACTACATGCTGTGTTTTGCAGCTTCAGCATCTCTTGCATTTGGTACCTTGTTAAAGTATTGTCATTATGTCAGCTATATATCAGAAATGTGAGAATATTCATGCTGTGCTTCTGATGGCCTGACCATTGGAAAGCAGAGCTCCACTGTATAAAATTCCTAATTAAGGCAGTTTTTGATGTCCTACTGAGTACATTCAATTTTTGTTGGGGAAGGTTGGTGTCAGCAGCTTCTTTACTGTGCCCAAGGAGAGAAACCTTGGAGCACATCCTTAATAGTTGTCCGAAAACCCCAGAAGAGGGATGCTATCACTGGAAGCATGGCTGAGTTTTGGCTGAAGTGAGATTAGTGATTGCAGGGTGCTTTTGCCCACTGAATAAGATTATTGCCTTTGTCAGGGCTGATGTAAAGGCACTAACTGTGAGGCTCACCTCATTGGGCCTACTTTCAACAACAAAAGATTGGGAGCTGAACAATGTGTTCCATGGGAGAACTGCATTGAGGAGGTAAATGAGAGCCGAGCAGGTTGAGCTATGCCAAAAGAATAGGTGACAAGTAAAGGGATGCTGATGGTTTGTTGGCCGGTCCCTCTGCAGTGCTTATAATATGCTTAGCATCACAAAGCTTAGTAGGTGAAAGGTTATCAGGTTGGCTGTGGGTGTAGTGGAGGCTGCCTCAAGGTGTCTTTGGATTAGGATATGTGAGCCTTAGAAGGGGCAGTGATAACAGGGAGTAAAGCTAACTTGATAGAAGCTGGAGCTGAATCAACCCCAGCTGGATCATGTTGGGTGAGGGTGTCTGATGTTGAAAGACCTGAAACATCTAATGACATAAGGAAAAATCACTAATGATGTATCCAAGTGCATCACTGAATATTGTACAGAAAGACTATCACCTAGCATACCTATGCTCTCTTTAACCCTTTAGCATTCAGATTGTACTGTCAAATGCAATGCTTATTTATCCACATTATTTTGAATCCTGTATTATCTTTATTTCTGAAGGTGTTTCATTGATTATTGAAGACACCTCATAATCATCATTGTGATTGTTTTAACATCTACTTTTCCATGCTTGCATGGGATGGATGAAGGTTATTCAGGCTGAAAGTCTATGGCTGGATACCCTTCCTGTCACCAATCATTACCTTCCAAGCAGAGTAATATTATTTTGAATCCTGTATTATCTTGAAGCTTCAAGATTTCAATGATGGGATTATTTAGCTTTTAGAATGACATTATAGGATAAGTGTAAGAGGCCAGATCTGGCCAGTTTAAACAAAAAGCAGGTAGAATGTTTAGGCTGGATCTGGCTAATTTAAATGCTAAAGGGTTAAAGTACATAAATGACACAGTACTTCAAATCAAATCCAAGTTGTGTAGCTGAAGAAAGTCTCATACTATTTTCAGTTTAACTAGATTTCATTGATCAGACTATAAAACTCACCTTTTGTGTAATCACATCATGTTTCAATATATTATATATGGCTAATCTTTTAAATTTTTACTGTTATGAATATTCTTGTTGATAAGATTAAACACCCAACACTTTAATGACGTGTGTGTGTATGTGTTCTCTTTATTTTTTTAGTCACTTGCATTCTTCCTGTAAGGAAGAAAGGTGCTGGTTTTTTAACAAAGGTATAGAGCTCTATCATTGGAATGTAGACAACAAAACATCACATTTTGAACTTGAGTAGTGTCATACATAGTTTTTCTGTTCTGCTGACAGCTTGTATCTGTAATGTGTGTGTTATCTGGTTGATTTCTCCTTCTGAAAACCTTGGCTTTTCCAGATTACCACTTAGGCATTTCCTGACAAAACTAAGTGCACTGAATATATTTGATACTATGGTAAATAGAAACTGAAAGAAGCCCATTGTAGATACATGTGTATATATTTTGCGTGTTTGAGTGTGGCTGTCTTGTTGCCTTGACATTATGTGATAGTTGTAAATGAGTGTCACCATATGCAATTAGTGTCCATCATTTCTGATATTCTGTGAAAACATATCTGGTCGTGGGGAAGTATTACCTTATTTGGAAACGAGTAAGTGTTGGTGACAGGAAGGACATCTGATCATTAAAAATTGCCTCAGTAAATTTTGCTTGCCCCATGTAAGCACGGAAAAGTGGATGTTTATTACATTCATGATGATGACCAGAAAGGTTGTTAAGTAGACTGATCGGAAGGTTAACTTTAGTATGCTAGCAGTGTTTAATGATATACAAGTTAATCAATGTTATAGGCACAGGTATGGTTGCAACTACGTGGTCTCAGGTTTAGTTCCCTCCAATGTGCAGCACTGTGCTAACATCATCCATTATAACCTTGGGCTAACCAATGCCTTGTGAGTGACTTTGGTAGAAGGAAACTATGTAGAAGCCCATTGTTTTGAAAATATATACATGCGTGTGTAAGCTCTGCTTGCAAAGACCTGTTGAAGCAAGTGAAATTGAAATCGAACCAAATTTGACAGCTGGCCCCCATGCCAACCTTTTCTTCATTGGACTCTAAACTCGGCTTGCTAAGACCTGTTGGGGCATGTGAAATCGAAATCGTGATGGCACGAGCATTGACCGAGCGTGATCATTGCCAGAGCTGCTGTCTGGCTTCCGTGCCAGTGGCATGTAAATAGGACCATTTGAGTGTGATTGTTACCAGCGTCGCTTTCCTGGCACTTGTGCCGGTGGCACGTGAAAAGACATTCGAGCGAGGTCGTTGCCAGTGCCGCTGGACTGGCTCCTGTGCAGGTGGCACGTAAAAAACACCATTTTGAGCATGGCCATTGCCAGTACTGCTTGACTGGCCTTCCTGCCGGTGGCACGTAAAAGCACCCACTACACTCTCGGAGTGGTTGGCATTAGGAAGGGCATCCAGCTGTAGAAACTCTGCCAGATTAGATTGGAGCCTGGTGTAGCTATCTGGTTCACCAGTCCTTAGTCAAATCGTCCAACCCATGCTAGCATGGAATGCGGACGTTAAACGATGATGATGATGATGATGTATGTGTGTGTGCATATGTATGTGTCCCCTTCTTCACTTGACATGGTGTAGAAGCTCATTCATCATCATTGTCATTTATTGTCTACCCTCCATGCTGGCATGGGTTGCACGGTTTGGCTGGAGCCTGCACCAGACCTCTGTGTCTATTTTGGCATGGTTTTTATGACTGGATGCCCTTCTTAACACCAACCACCCAACAGAGTGGATTGTGTGCATATATATGTATGCATGTGTATGTCTTTGTGTATGTGTCCCTTCCTTCATCCTTCATTTAACATGGTGTTGCTTTGTTTACATCTCCATAACTTAGTGGTTTAGCAAAAGACACTGACTGAATAAGTACCAGATTTAATAAATAAGTATTAAGGTTCATTTCTTTGACTAAACCCTTCAAGGTGGTGCCCCAGCGTGGTCACAGTCCAATCACTGAGACAAATAAAAATAAAGTCAAGATATGTATGTGTATTTGATAGAAAATATTGCTAAAAAAGAGTCATTCTCTTTTAGTGCCTTATTACTTCAACACACTCACCGGTCTGATTTTCACTCATTTACTTATTACTTTTTACTAAAATTTTCATTACAACTTGCAGCCTTTTCAATAGTCGTTGATTCTGTCCAAATGAGGCATCAAAAGAGAATGACTCTCCCCAAACACAATAAAATATGCTTCAACACACAAATTCACATAAAGAATCTTGCAAACCTCATACAAAAACGAAATTGCTAAAAAGGCATATGTGGATATAATTGTGACACACTGGTAAACAAAGTGGCATATTATCCCATATTCTGAGTTCAAATTCTCCTTTTATGGACTTTAATCACTCTAGGATTGATAAAATTATGTTATGGAGTTTACTTGATTTAATCATTTATAATTTCTCCTAGAAATTGGTGGCCTTGTGCTAGTGTAAAAATCAATATATTATATCCATGCCAAAAATCAATATCAAATAATTATCCTGTGTGTGTACCTGCATATATGTGTGTATGTGTTAGAAACCTGATGAGGATCAGTGAATATATCATTGAAACAAGATGAGGTTCTTAATCTGATCAATACACTCAGGTGATAACTAATGTCATAAATTCAGACATTCACCTGATTTTTTTTAGTATAGCATTGTTTATAAAAATACCTTTTCTTTTTGTTATTCAAAGTAATAGTAAGTCCAAACTGGGTCAAGTATTTATTATTGTAGATAATTCTTTTATCAACAAATTAATCTAGAAATAAATCAGAATAATTTGCCCTTAATAATCTGAAAAGTTTCTGTGCATGTTTACAAAACAAATGATTGTCAACATTTATTTATCTACTTCCATGGTAGTTTTGTTAGGGTTTTTGAGTAGATTATCAAGGCTAAATCACTCTATTTTGTTGATATTTTCCCTATTATAGGCAGCTTAGTGTGTAAACATACACACACACGAACGCACGTGCATACACACACACACACACACACACACAGGGTGCAAGAAGTTTTTTTAGGACATATTTGGTAATTAAAAAATTCATTAATTAAAAAATTATCTATTTAATAGCAAATGTACTTCAATACAAATTTATGCACATAAATTTGTGCACTTGCCCTTGATAAACTTTGTTATAAGAACATTCTATGAATCTGCCCTCAGCCTTGATGATTGCTTAAATATGAGACCAGAGTTGTTGACATGCCTGCACTGAATGGTCTTTTTCATTTTGGACATCATCTGAGCAGCGATGGCCTTCAACGAAGCTATGGCATTGCGAGGATGTTAGTTCGTCACCTTTTCAACAATACTCCAAACATAACAGCTCATGAGATTTAAACCTGGTGAGCTTGGAGGCCACAAGTTTGGTGCTATGTGATTGTAAAGATTATTTGACATCCATTCTTGGTTTATGTAGGCTTTGTGAGAAGATGCTGACTCTTGTTGAAACACTTAGGACCTTCTGTACTTCATCCATCCTGTGCTTAGCAAGTCTCTCTTCTACCTCAAAACATCCAGCCGCATTAATTTTAAGACTTTGTGGAAAGATGTGAGATGGCATGATGTGACCTTTGTTACTCATCATTCCTAAAACCGTTATAGTTGCTGGAAACTTAGTGTGCATTACCCTTGGGAGATCAGAAGAATTTGCACACAACAATTTGTCATTTCTCCTGTCAGATTTTTAGTCTTGGTCAAAATTTTTCTTATGAGAGAAGAACTGAGGTATGAGGTTTTTTAACCTTGTTAGGTAACCAGTTGGCACGGATCTAATTGTTTTCTTGTGTCCTTGCAGACATGAACTGGTCTCTCTTCAATACATAGAACTTGTATGAAATGTCCTTGTGCAGCACAATTCTGATGATCCACTCTGACACCTGAGGTTTTTTGGCAATGGCTTTCATTGATTTTTCAGAATCATCATCAATAATGTTTGTACCTGTTGGATGATTTGTAGTGTCTAAGAACACAGCAATTCATCCAACAGGTACAAAACATTATTGAATATGTAGAATGTTTTCTTTTTCTCTTCAATGTAGTTGAAATATTCCTGCCAGAGGCTTCCAATTCCATCTGAGTTTTGTGTACAAAAGATCTTGTAACATTTAGGAAGTTAGCTAATTTCTAAATCCCTGTACCCCAGGCAGAGGATTGCAATGATTGCATGCCTTTTCATTTCTAATGTGAATATTTTATCTGCTATTAGGGAATTGAAAGAAATAAAAAACCTTTTGATTGGTTTGACGAGAGTAATATACAAGTAATTAAGTACTCAAATACTCTTGACACCCTGCACACACACCCTACACACACACACACCTGCACACGCTACACACATGCACACACTACACACACACACACACACACACATGCGCACACACACACGCGCACAAAAAAAAAGCTGCTATTAAATCTTTTATTATTCAAGTATAACAATATAATAAAGAAACATCATATAAAATATTTCTTTTTTAAGGTCTTTCGAGATTTAACAAAAGGATACACATTCTTTCTGCTATAATAAACATGATATTACCATAAATGGTAAAGAGATTACTTTTAGAAAGCCTGAATCCAGGTACACTGTGTTTGGAATAATAATATTTTTAATATGCTTTAAACTTACAATATTCCTATTTTCTCTTAATCCTTTATCTCGAATAAATAGTTATTTTAACTCAGGAAAAGAATGTTTGTCCTTAAATGTTTATCAATATGTTCACTACTAAACAGACATAAAACCATTGACTAATTATTATATACTTTTACATCAACCTGCATTCGAAATATATTTCCTGTGTTATTAACAAATCTTTATGCTTCTTTTAATCTTCTCTTATTTAATTTAACAGGTGGTGGAGCCCTGGGAATTTTACCTTTGAACAGCACTGGTCGGCAAGGGCCTGATCTTCCTTTATTGTCAGCTCACTCAGGTAGATTAACAAATCTTTAAAGCTCTCTGTTGTAAAACTTTTGAATTCTTTATAGATTAGTTCTCTATCCTGAATTACTTTTTATTGTTTGCCCCTAGAATGGAAGACAGTTTATTTGTTGTTCCACCACATCATGGTTTACAAAATTCAAACTGATATGGGGCATATAAATACTAGTGTATGAAGGTGTATGACTGAGTATTAAAAATATACGTGGAGTTTGAAGTGTTGTTACTTCTGTAAGCAGCATAGCTTCTCTCTTCATGCAAAAAGACCAACAGGGTGTGAAGTATGTGTAAAGAGTTTGATACTGCTTGGTAGTGATATGTGGGTGTAGATGTGTGAAAGTGGCAGGGAAATGAGGCAAGAACGATTCACATGTCTTGAGTCATGGATTTGTAGCTAAGAAGCTCATTTCAGGTTCAGCCTCACTGCATGGAACCTTGGGCAAGGGTCTTCTACTGTAGCCCTGGGTTGACCAATACCTTGTGAGTGAATTTGGTTGACAGAAACTGTATGGAAGCCTTTTGTGTGTGTGTGTGTGTGTGTGTGTATGTATATATACATGCATGTGTTTGTCTCCTTTCTTACTTCTTGGTAACTAGTGATAGTTTGTTTATGTCCTTATATCTAGCAGTTTGACAAAAGAGATTGATAGAATAGGTCTTGTGGGGGTCAATATTTTTGACTAAACCCCCTCAGGACCAGATGGACCAGAGATAATGAATTTTCTCCATGATTGATCAACCTGCTAGAATAGCAACCAAATACTCTTCAAATTACTCCATACACATATTGATTTCAAATTTTGGCACAATGCCAGCAGTTTTGGGGGAAGGGATAAGTTGATTACATCGACCCCAGTTCTCAATTGGTACTTAATTTATCGACCTCTAAAGGATGAAGGGCAGAGTGGACCTCAGCAGAATTTGAACTCAGAATGTGAAGATGGAAGATATACCACTAAGCACTTTTTCTGGTGCGGTAATGATTCTGCCAGTTTGCTGCTTTACTCCATACTCATATTAAAAAAAGGAAAAAAAGAAGGAAGGACAGTAGGTGGGAACGAGCTAAGCAACAACAACATTCCCATGTGCACAGAGAGACAAGGCAGAAGTGTATTTACATATGACAGAAACACTATCACTTCACTGAAGTACAAATAACACTGACATACAACACCAGATTGTCAGCATACGATTCAACATTATTCTTCATTTCTCTGTGCACTTACCAGCATACACACATTCCTCTCTAAAACACAGCAGGAATGAATTACAGTCAAAAAAAAGAAAATCAAGTCATCACACAGCTCCTAACTTTACTAATTTCCATATCGAATTCCAGGAGCTGACAGAGGACTGAGATATGTGGTGCATTGCTGTACTCAAAGAGACCCACCCATTACAACAAAATTGAGATTCTAAAAACAAGGTGCCATGTGGAAAGCATTGGTGTGGGTACCAGTGCCATGTAAAAGCACTGGTGCTCTGGAAAAAGCACCCAGTACACTCTGTAAAGTGGTTGGCATTAAAAAGGGCATCAAGCTTATAGATACCAAACCAAAACAGAGTATGGAACCTGGTGCTGCTTCTGGTCTTGCCAGTTCTTTTCAAGCCATCCATCCCATGCCAGTATGGAAAACAGACATTAAAAGTTGATGATAATGTTGATGATCATGTTAGTGGCATATAAGATGCACTTTATTCCCTAAAAACATATCACAAAACTCACCCTGGGTCCTGTACATAAAGCTGGGCTTATATTACATACTTTAATACTCTAAAAACTTTTTTCCTGAATATGAAATTGAGATGTAGCCAATATGCCCATCTATATTTTATGCTATCAGATATGTGTATATACTACCCACTTCTGGTAATCACAGCTTCCTGATCATAGACGATGATCTCTAAAAGTAACATTCTGAACACTGACCCTTTCATGAGGCTTACAAAATTCTAGTTGCCAACTTTCGTTCCTAAATTTCACCAGATTTTTCCCAAAATACAACACAAATACACATCTTGATGAATATCTATATCATATATCTCTTAGCTTGAACCACCTCCCTATATGCACATAGCTAGACATTGATGAAAAAATGTTACAAACAACTGGGATAACCTTACATGCTACACAGAATATACAACATTACTTTAACATGATTTACGTAAAAAACAGCTGTACCACTCATAAACAAATTGCACACACAGAAAGGCAACATCCAAACTAGAGAGAGAGAGACACACTCTTTCTCTCTCTCTTTCTCTCTCTCTTTCTCTCTCTCTCTCTCTCTCTCTCTCTCTCTCTCTTTTCTCTATACTTTACAGAGATGATTAAAACCAGAGTCAGTCATATGCATCTCACTGCTTTCACTAAATGAAGAAATAGACTAAACTATCATGCTGGTGGATTCTCTCATCACTTTGGCAAATGAGGGTTTAACAAGACACAGCTGAAATTTCTTCTTTTCATCCTATGGTTGCCGGTGTAGTGGGTCAAAGCTGAAGACATTCAATAGCATCTTCTACCTGTCCCTGTTACCTCTTTTGCTATCACCACCTGGCTTATGAAGAGAATATCTTTGTATTATGTTGATGTCTTGATTTGTTGAACAACCTGCTCAATGAATATCATTATAGTGTGGATGGTTTGTGCAGAACCAGTCCCACGTGCTTGTTCTGCAAATTTGTGTTTGTCTGATGCAACAAATGCCACAAACTTAGTAGTTACCAGGATGCAGCATTTGTACAGAGTTATCTTCTTGTAGATGAGAGCAGCTAAAGTGCTGAAGGGCCTCAACTGGGATGTCTGTGAATGACTGCCATACAACAGCACAAAATGGTCCTGTGGAAAAGACATGTACTCAACAACTCGAATCCCAAATATACAGCATTATTCTGGCGAGCCGTGTACTTAATTCTCTCAACAAACAAGCAGAACTACAAGTCAATTTCAAAACATCTACAAAACATGAAGAAAAGGGTAACAGCATTAAAAAACAATTCATCAGAACTGCAATGTATAAAACTAATAAACAAAATAAATGTATTCACAAATATACTAAAATATCTGCTCACTACACACATCAGGATCGCAACAAACAAGACTATCCATACAATCAAGCAACAACAATAATTCCGCCATGCCACATAAACATCAGACACCTCAAACTCTTAGCAGTGATTTTCCGCACATTAACCTTCAACAAATCACAAACATCATGTCTTATACATGGAAACTAGGCAAGGAATAACCTATATTCTAACCACAGAAAACTCCCAACATAGGTTGCTCGTTTCACCCAATGCCAAAACACTTGAAAATAGTTATATTACATCAACACAGTTTCAAACACAGACACAACTATTCTACTTAATACTGTCACAAGTGCCACAGAAAGTTTCAATGAAGAATTTCCTAAAAACACTCAATAGCATTTAACATTAATGAAGTAGGAGTGGCTGTGTGATAAGTAGCTTGCTCACCAACCACGTGGTTCCGGGTTCAGTCCCACTGCGTAGCACCTTGGGCAAGTGTCTTCTACTATAGCCTCGGGTCAATCAAAGCCTTGTGAGTGGATTTGGTAGACGGAAACTGAAAGAAGCCCATCGTATATATATATGTGTGTGTGTGTGTCTGTCTGTGTTTGTCCCCCTATCATCGCTTGACAACCAATGTTGGTGTTTTTACATCCCCATAACTTAGCGGTTCAGCAAAAGAGGCCAATAGACTAAGTACTAGGCTTCCAAAGAATAAGTCCTGGAGTCAATTTGTTTGACTAAAAAGGTAGTGCTGCAGCATGGCCAATGTCAGATGACTGAAATGAATAAAAGAATATACACTCTATTTGACAAACTCTGTGCACAAATGTTATTAATGCAGTCATCAAATAAATATTTAATTCATCAAAGTGACAAGGCTTTTGAGTGATTTGAAGGGACTCATTCCAAACCAAAATTACACATGACAGGAATTTCACAAAGTGGGGTCCTGTTGCACACTTGCTTTAATTCATATATGCTGTGTATATGTAGACTATAAACCAGCCTCTCCACCCCGACTGGCTCCTGTGCCGGTAGCACGTAAAAAGTACCATCTGAACATGGCCAATGCCAGTACTGCCTTTTTATGTGCTGGTGGCATGTAAAAAGCACCCACTACACTCTCAGAGTGGCTGGCGTTAGGAAGGGCATCCAGCTGTAGAAACACAACCAGATCAGATTGAAGCCTGGTGCGGTATCCTGGCTTGCCAGTCCCCAGGCGAACCATCCAACCCATGCCAGCATGGAAAACGGACGTTAAATGATGATGATGATGATGATGAAGCATCACATGCACAGATGTCATTAGTCTTTACCATCTCACACTACAGTATATATGATTCAACCGTACATACATCCATTGTATAAGTGGACGTTAGAAAGGAACTTCACTCTCAACTCATGAAACAACTTCCACACTTGTCACACGAAGTTTCAATACAACCTTGCTCCCACCCACCCTTTCAACATACTGTTTGCAGCAAGGCATCCAAAAACATTGGGCCTTATTTTACGCTAATGTTAACCCTTTAGCATTCAGATTATTTTGTTGGATGTTGTTGTTGTTGGCACTCCGTCGCTTACGACGTCGAGGGTTGCAGTTGATCCGATCAATGGAACAGCCTGCTCGTGAAATTTACGTGCAAGTGGCACAGCACTCCACAGACACGTGTACCCTTAATGTAGTTCTCGGGGATATTCAGCGTGACACAGTGTTACAAGGCTGGCCCTTTGAATTATAGGCACAACAGAAACAGGAAGAAAGAGTGAGAGAAAGTTGTGGTGAAAGAGTACAGCAGGGTTCGCCACCATCCCTTGCCGGAACCTTCTGGAGCTTTAGGTGTTTTTGCTCAATAAACACTCACAACGCCCGGTCTGGGAATCGAAACCGCGATCCAATGACTGCGAGTCCGCTGCCTTAACCACTGGGCCATTGCGCCTCCACCTTTGTCAGATGTAATGCTTATTCATTCACATTGTTTTGAATTTGTCATGCATTATCTCACAGCTCTAAAATATTTTGATGATGTGATAACATTACCACTAATATTTGTTTTTTAGAATGACATCATAGGGTAGGTGTAAGAAGCTGGATCCGGTTGGTTTGAACATAAAATAGTTTACACAATGTGACACATGTTCTCCCACTAGACATACACCACAAATGGAGCACATCAGAACTTAATCAGCCACCATTAAACCCATAACACTTTTTTTACACTCACTATAAACAACCATAATCCTCTACATCTAAATGCAAAAAGATAAAAAAACAGCCAACATTTTCATGGCCAAAAGTACACCATTACAACTACACCGTAAGTTACAATCAAACAAACAAAAGACAACCTGCAAGCAATACTATACTATAAACAACACTATGAATATAGCTTACAAACTGTCTTCTCAATAAAATACTTAACGTTGTTTCTCCAGACATCTACACAAACAATCAAATGCAACTCTGGCACACTGGAACTGAACTAGTCTAACTCAGAGCCGACAAGTATCTTTCCTTTACTCACTTATAGCAACAAAGCCGAACACACGTCTGCATTCTGTCCTTTCTGTATGGCTGAGACATAGATGCCATATACGTCTCTCATTGTACATTTATTCTAAAACAAATAAATATATTTTCAATAAAGAGAATCTGCAGAGATAGTCTAGCCTCTTTATAGATGATATCAGGTCCTAAGAATGGGTAGGAGAGGGAGCCTTCTAGAACTTATGCATTGATGGGATTTCAGTAATAACATGATTTGCATAGAAAATGAATGTTGACTGAAAAAAGGCTGTTTGCTGACATAAGTAGAGGAAGACTAAGGAAGACTTGGGAAAAATTGGTAATTTGAGATCTCAGGAAGTTGGTCCTCATAGATGAAATGACAAAAGATTGAAGCAAGAGATGATGTCTGCATGACCCATGCCAATACAGAAATGAAAAACACATGTTAAAACAATAATGAAGATGGTGATGATGATAAATTGAGGCAGGGAAGAGTTGCTTGTTGACCTTAGATTAATTTAGAGATAAGTACATTTGATATTGTATTTGTTTGTGTAAGAGAATAATCTGCATGTTTATAGTCATGCTGGATGATAAATTGGCATATTGGTATCCATGAGACCTAGGTTGTACAGCATAAGGATGCCCCTATGAGATATAATCTTTTAAAAGGCATATTGATGTTGGCATAATACACAGCCTGTAGAAAAATATAGTAATATCTGTGTGATACACGTTCTGTAAGATGACACTCTTGGTACACAGAAATTAGGTTGACATATTGATGTCAAAACAGTATTCAGCTGCCAGGGTGGCATACATAGATTTAGATTAATTAGCTATAATAAGCTTTGATTAGTTCTTTACAACACCCATAGATTAGTTCATTAGTTTGGTTTTATTATAAAACCCATACATTGCTTCTATGTAACATTAGATTACCTCGTTATAAAAAAAGACTTCTGATTGCTTTATTATAGAAACTTTTGATTAGTTAATTTTCTTAATACAACCTTGGAAAGCATTAAAAGATGATCAACTGTGAAACAATGGAAGCAAACTTGTATAATGCTTCAGTACTTAACCTGCGGTTGTCAGTGGGATTTATTTATAAGAGCAAGTGTCTTTTAGAATCAGTGGTTATATAAGGCGGCGAGCTGGCAGAATCGGTAGCACGCCGGGCGAAATGTTTAGTGGTATTTTGTCTGTCATTAGGTTCTGAGTTCAGATTCCGCCGAGGTCGACTTTGCCTTTCATCCTTTCGGGGTCAATAAATTAAGTACCAGTTACGCACTGGGTCGATATAATCGACTTAATACCTTTGTCTGTCCTTGTTTGTCCCCTCTATGTTTAGCCCCTTGTGGGCAATAAAGAAATAAGAATCAGTGGTTATATGGTTGAAACAAACTAATCTGCAAATCTAAGAAAGGCCTATGCTTCTGTCTTATAAGCTAATGTGTATTTTTCATCTTTCATTACTTATAAGAAACCTACTTAGTGATATTTCTTCTGAGTTCAAACTCTGCTGAGGTTTATTGCCCTTTTTGTCGGGTTGATGAAATAAGTACCAGTTGAGCACAGTGGGGTCAATGTTATTGGCTACCCACTTCCCCCAAAATTTCAAGCCCTGTGCTAGAACTATTTTCGAAAACAACACCATCCCACAACACAACACAACTCTCTCTAGTTTGGGATACAAGAAAGCAAATCTTTTTTTCTTTTGCATCCATTAACAATTTATTATTTGCTTTCAGATTATGAATTCGGTACTATTATCACCGTTATTTTTTCCTCTATATTACTATCTAATTAAATGCTTTCTTTAAATTAACTTTTAACTAAAGTATTTTGTTTAATGACATTGTAATAAAAATTTTGAAATTATAAACTTTAAGCATAGAAATTTCAAAAAGAAGCTAAAGATTAATCTGACATGGATAATCTCTCTAATCTGACATCCAAAGTAAAGACTGTTTTTCCATTTATTTGCTTGTTATTAAGTCCAGCTGTTGTTTCTGCACATTCAGTGCTTTGCACGCATTGTCACCTCTGTTTCTCAATAATTGTATTTTATTTAATTTTTTTTTTATAGATTATGTTGCTGACTTTGATTTCTCTCCATTTGATGATAATCTTTTAATTACTGGATCACATGACTGCACTGTAAGTTGCATCCAAACTATTTTTTGTTTTCTAAATAATCAATCAACAACACATAAAGTAGATATTTCAATGCCACACAAGTGCAGAAACATAGAAACAACTTCAAAGGTTCTTGTGTAATTATATATTATGAACTTCAATTAAAGGGTACAGAATAAAACTCCTTCCTGAATCATTTAGACTCATAGGGCCAGTTTCCTGTTTTCTGTGGTATATATATATATATATATGTATATATATATTGGAGCCTGGTGTTGCCATCCGGTTTCACCAGTCCTCAGTCAAATCGTCCAACCCATGCTAGCATGGAAAGCAGACGTTAAACGATGATGATAATGATATATATATATATATATATATATATATATATATATATATATATATAGATATATATAGATATATATATATATTTATATTAAGGGCATTACTATACATAAATGCCTCACGCTAGAGGGACTCTAAAAGTCAAGTGTTTATTATGGTAGTTTGACTATTAGAGTCCCTCCTAGCATGAAGCATTTATGTATAGTAATGCCCTTGATGTAAATAAATATATTTATAGGGAATAATTGATGGATTTTTCCCTTATGAGGTTTTTTCACCCTAACTACTTGATAAATTCTTATAAAGACTTTATCCTATACTTGAATTGTGTGTGTGTATACATATATATATATATATATATATATATATATATATATATATATATATATATATATATGCCCTACCAGATGGGATGCTAGTCTGTCACTGGAGTATTCATTTTTCCAGCTGAGTGGACTAGAGCAATATGAAATGAAGTGTTTTGCTCAAGAACACAATGCATCACCTGGTCCAGGAATTGAAACCACAATCTTATGATCATGAGTCCAACACCCTAACCACTAAACCACGTTTCCACTTGAATTTCATTTCCTTATGTTTTGTTCATGAGGTGGTGGTTAATGTTTTACTCACTAGAATTCAACAATTCAACAAGGCAGCGAGCTGGCAGAAGCGTTAGCACACCGGGCGAAATGCTTAGCGATATTTCATCTGCCGTTACGTTCTGAGTTCAAATTCCGCCGAGGTCGACTTTGCCTTACATCCTTTCGGGGTCGATAAATTAAGTACCAGTTATGCACTGGGGTCGATGTAATCGACTTAATCCCTTTGTCTGTCCTTGTTTGTCCCCTCTATGTGTAGCCCCTTGTGGGCAATAAAGAAATAAGAATTCAACAATTCAACCATTCCAAAATTGTCTTATGTGGAAAAATTGTAGATTCTATGAGATATTCGTGAAATAATTATAATCTCCACTGCATATTTAACTTGGATAAGAAACATTTTTTAAATGTTATCTTTGGGATCAGTAGTCTTAGAAAAGTGGAGATAATGGGTTGGGTTGTGTTTTGGTTAACGAGAAAAATCTAAAGTATGCTGATTAGTGATGAAAAAGTTGTTCTTTTGGCAGTTGAGTATATTAGATTGCTACTCAAATATAATTGAATTGTCATTTTAACCACCTAAGAACATACAGAAATGGTTAGATTCATGGAACTACATCAGTGATATTGTTGCAGTTGTGCAAGGAAAATTTTGACACATCAGGAAATAAATAGAATGTGTACTTAACAGTTTTTTTTGTTTATTTAAATGGTTCTTCTATTATTTAATTGGTTTAGTTTCAACATGCTGGACAAGTACAACTCCAAAAGTAAGTGAAATTGAAGTAAACATTTGTCCAGAAATACATTAGTAATTTTGAGAATCTTTTGTTCTCTCTCTCTCTCTCTCTCACACACACACACACACACACACACACACACACACACACACACACACACACACACACACATTTAATGCAAACATTATTCAACTATGAAGTGAAAGCCAAATATAGTATAAGAAATGAATTAGAAGGCAATCCTTATTTACTTACATCATCATACACATTTGCATAGGAGCTAATGAACAAGCCTTTTATGCTCATACTGCTTACTAGAAATAGCAGCCAAATTCCCTCAGATCTCATTTTACAATCTTAAAACAAAACAGTAAGAATGCATTTGATGTGATCCATGTATAATTAAGACAGTCAAGGCTGAAATTCTTTTGATCATATATGTCTGTTCATTTAGGGCTGACCAAGGCTAAACAATTATGTATTTATTTTCATCAATTACTAATCAATGAGATCCTGTATAAATGAGTCACTGAATTCTAAACCAACATCTGGAAAATGAATCTTATAGAAAATGCAATCTATATAAAGATGTCGAAATCCTACTTTGGCACTGCCTTGTACTCTTACATGGTTATATGACTCTTTATCTCAGTGTCTCTCACTGTAAATAGACATAGGCTCAAGTAGAGTTATGTAGTTAAGAAGTTTATTTCATATCCATGGGGCTTCAAGTTTTGATCCTACTGTGAAGTATCTTTTACTGTAATCTGAAGTTGACCAATGCCTTGTAGGCAGAATGTGGTAGATGCAAACTGTACAGAGGCTGTTGTGTATATATATATATATATATATATATATATATATATATATATATATATATATTACACACACAAAGTATGGGGGTTTAGTTCACAGGTGATATCTAAACAATTAGGTACTCTAGGTAAGTGCTGTAATGGATTACTAGGGCTCCAAAGTTATAGCCCAGACGGTAGTTATGGAGCCATTGCAGATTTCTGATATAGCAGATATATGATTGTTAGAGAGGACAACAAACGTTAAGGCAAGGCAAACATCTCAAGTCATATACATTATCAATATTGGGAAAAAGATGTTTGCCTTGCCGTAACGTTTGTTGTCCTCTTTAACAATTATATATATATTTATATATATATATTAGGTTGTCAAGAAAGTTCTTGCAGTTTTTAACCGTTAAATTCAAATGCACATATCTCGGCTCAAACAAAACTTTATTAATCGAAATAAACACCATCAGAATCAACACACTTTTGCCAGCGCGAAACAAGTTTATTTATACCAGTAGCATAAAAATCCTGCGTTCTGGTGGTGATAAAGTCGTTGAAGGCGTGTTTGGCATCGTCTTGGTTTTTGAAGCATCTCTCACACAGGAAGTTGTTGAGATGCTTGAAAAGTGGTAGTTGGTAGGCGAGAGGTCTGGTGAATATGGCAGATGAGGCAGAGTTTCGTAACCCAATTCGTTCAACTTCTGCAGGGTCAGTTGTGCAGCCAAGCGTTGTTGTGGAGAAGAATTGGTCCTTTTCTATTGACTAATTGGTCCTTTTCTATTGTCGGAGTTTCTTATGCATTCCATCCATTTGCTGACAGTACTTCTCCACCATAATGGTTTCACCTGGACCCAAAAAGCTGTGATGGATGAGACCGGCCGCAGACCACCAAACAGTCAGCATGACCTTCTTTTGGTGCAACTTTGGCTTCGGGAAGTGCCGTGCAGCTTTGTTGGCGTCCAACCACTGAGCTGAGCGTCGCCGGTTGTCGTAAAGAATCCGCTTTTTGTTGCAAGTCACAATCCGGTTGAGAAACGGGTCGTTCATGTTGCGTAAACGAAGGAAAGACAACACTTCAAAAAGGCGTTTTTTCTTGGTTGTCGTTCAATTCGTGTGGCACCTATTTCTCAAGTATTTTTGTTTTTCCAATCTCTTTCAAGTGGTTGGAAATTGTCGTATACATTACGTCTAATTCAGAAGGAAGCTCTTGAAGAGTTGTGCGTGGATTGGCTTCGACTAAAGCTCTTAGTTGATTGTTGTCAACATCTGATGGCCGACCACTACGCTTATCATCTTCAAGACTTTTGTCACCATTACGAAATTTCTTGAACCACCATTATGCTGTATGTTCATTAGTGGTTCCTGGGCCAAATGCATCGTTGATATTGTGAGCTGTTTTAGCAGCTTTTCGGCCTAGCTTGAACTGGAATAAGAAAATTGTGCGAATTTGCATTTTGTCCATGTTGTATTCAACATTCCAGAAAAAAATGGCCTAATTATTCAAAAAGAAAAAGAGTAACACGATTAGATAGAGCAAAAAAACGGGCTTTAAAATGATATATAAAGTTAAAGCAATTTAACGAAAATTAATTTGAAAATACATCATTTAAAACCAAAATTAAAAATTCCGCAAGAACTTGCTTGACAACTTGATATATATATATATATATATATGTTATTACGGAGATGTACTTGCATAGCAAGTGACCTGATCTGAGATCGTGTGCTGGAACGAAAACAATTGCAACGTGGAAGGTGTTTATAAGCCATTTAAGAAACACACAAAAGCTGTTAGATTCACTTCAACATTTAGATTTAATTTGCCAAAATATTTTCATCGCTTTGAGATCGCGACCTGTTCACTGACAAAATTCCGTGTTGCAGTGAACAGGTCATGGTCTCAAAGTGACGAAAATATTTTGGCAAATTAAATTTAAATGTTGAAGTGAATGTAATGGTTTCTGTGTGTTTCTTAAATGGCTTATAAACACCTTCCATGCTGCAATTGTATATATATATGAATGTCTGTGTATACGGTGCTAGGTTAACCATTAAGCAAGGTAAGCACGTATTTAGGGAATCAAGGAAAGGCATGGCACCACAAAAATAGTAAATGATTTACCACATAAAAATCAATTTAAATTTGTTAAAATAATATTCAATGTTGTTTATAAACTTGGGAATATAATTTCAAAGTCTTCATTGTTTGATAGTGAGGCAACTTTTTAAATAAAAATAAAGTCGAAGTATGCAAAAATAAACATTATTTTCCATCTTACTGTTGGTTTTGTTTCATTTTGAAAAATAGAAATATATTTTATGGTTTATTATTGTGTATATTTTGAGTTACATATATACGGGGTACCAAAATCTTTCAAGTGCTTAGGGCCTCTATGGAGCTTACCTAGCCCTGTGTGTATACCAATGTAAAATGGTGCATCAGGTTGTGTCATATGTGCTACAAAGTAACTTTGTCATTGGATAAAGAGGAATCGATAAAATAAGTACCAGACTAAATTAAGTAATAGAGGGGTGGGGGGGCTGATATGTTTTACTACAGTCCTTGAGTACCCCAGCATGGCCTCACTCCAATGATGAAAACCAGTAAAAGTATTGGATTTCCATTTCTCTGACCATTGTTGTCTGTTTGGAACATTAGTTCTAACAATGCATGTAAAATATCAGTATTATTTGTTCTCATTCTTTTATGTTGTTTTGTAATAATTTCTAAATGAATTTTTTTTATTCCTTTAAATTTATTAGGTAAAGCTGTGGCAGTTGCCTTCTAGTTCGAAAAACCTGAAGAATTCTTTAAATTTGAATTCACAAATTGTTTGTACAGAAGAGAGAAAAATTGAAAACGTCCTTTGGAATCCAGTTGCTGAGGGTATTTTAGCTGTGTCTTCCGCTGAAAGTGTTCGTCTTTATGATGTTTCAAGCTGCAAAAAAAGTTTATGTAAGTAGCCTGCTTATTCTTATCCTGCTCTTATGTAATTAAAGTTTGTTTCAATGGTATAAACTAAAGTGATATTAAAATGTCTTACATAACAATATTAAGGCAATCACTTTATTAATCAAAGTATTGTATATATATATATATATATATATATATATATATATATATATATATATATATGTCAGTTGTTTATACATTTTTATATATATATATATATATATATGCACACACACATAAATACTTATTTACGCATGTGCCACCGGCACGAGGACCAGTCTGGCGGTACTGGCAACGGCCATGCTCAAATAGTATTTTTATGTGCCACCTGCTGGACTGACTCCTGTGCAGGTGGCATGTATAAACACCATTTGAGCATGGCCGTTGGCAGTACCGCCAGACTGGTCCCAGTGGCACATAAAAGCACCCACTACACTCTCTGAGTGGTTGGCGTTAGGAAGGGCATCCAGCTGTAGAAACTCTGCCAGATCAGATTGGAGTCTGGTGCAGCCATCTGGTTTGCCAGTCCTCAGTTAAATCGTCCAACCCATGCTAGCATGGAAAGCGGACGTTAAATATTGATGATGATGATGATATATCATATAAATGAATGGCTATTGACTTTTCTGAGTTCATCTGCTTTGACAGGCCTTGTTTTTTGTGTCACAGGATGTCAAAAAACCCACTCTGCTCAGCAAGCAAACTTGGTGGTGTTGTCAGTTTAGGCATTGATGGCTATACTATGCAAAAATTTGTACACTGTGTGTGTGTGAGAGAGAGAGAGAGAGAGAGAGAGAATATACACACACATATAGAATTCTTCATCATTTAACTCACAGCCAGTATACCATCAAAAAAAAAAAAAAATCGTAGTTATGGCCAGTGCTAGTGACACATAAAAAGCACCTGTGCTGGTGACGTGTAAAGGGCGTCCATATTGGTGATATGCAGAAGATACCCACTACACTCTTGGAGTGGTTGATGTTAGGAAGGGCATCCAGCCGTAGAAACCAAACCACACCAGACTGGAAACTGGTACAGCTCTCCGGCTTGCCAATCCCAGTCAAACTATCTAACCCATGCCAGCAGGGAAAACAGATGCTAAATGATGATGATGATTTTGAATAGAATATTTGTTTTTTTATATTATGTTTTCAGATTACATTTGAAATCTCCATTAAATATTCTTTGTTGTATTATTTCTTCTAATATGTTGTTATTCTTTTCACAGCCCTAGATGAGCACAGTGATATGGTACAAGCGATTGCTTGGAAAGGAGACGGATCAATGCTAGCAACAACATGTAAAGATAAACTTATTCGCACATTGGATCCTCGTGCTCAAACTGTATGTCAGGTTCGTAACAAGGTTTTCGGCACATTTATACATATGTTAAAACGTCTGTTCATGGAGCGACGGGGGAAATATTTACCTTACTTGGAAACAGGTGAGGGTTGATGACAGGAAAGGCATCTGGCTATAGAAAATGCCTCAACAAACTCTGATGCATGTGGGCATGGAAAAGTGGATGTTACACAATGACGATGATGTTGATAGTCATGCTTAGTTCAGATTTTTATAGAGAAATGGTAATTGCATTCAGCAGATTAAATGACAGTGTAGAAGCTTCTCTGTTTGCATCAAGTCATTCTTAACCCATTATCTACCAGTGATCTCATGAGATCACTTAAAAATTACAAATTTCTTAATTATCTGTCAATATTTACACATATCTAACCTTTTTGCTCTCTCTACTAGGTATATTTCTGATATTCAAATGAGGTATTCTAATTTTTCACCCAATATCTCGCTTATTTCTATTTAAAATGTTATTTTGATCATTCCAGCGTGCTCCTAAGGCTGTTTTATGCTAGAAATCAAAGTTTCATAAAAAAATTCCAGTTAATAGAATTATGGGAGATAATGGGTTAATAGAACTGGTAACGATGTATAACAATGTTTTATCATGTACAACAACATTTATTTAATCTGTTGCTTCCAATTTCAGGAACTGAAAGGACATGCTGGCCAGAAGGAATCCCGTGTATCGTGGCTCGGAAGTGAAGAAATGTTGTTCAGTACAGGCTTTGATTCTGTAAATATCATTTTTGTTTTGTTTTGTTTCTTCTTCTTAATAAGACATAGTAAAACAGTTAAGCTAATTAACAATTCAAAAATTTGTTTCGCTTTTCTTTTTACACAGCTTTGGAAAAGATGTTTTACTGAAGTTAGATCCCATTCATGATATTGCATTTGTTCTTCGTTTATGTTTGTGTAGTTCATTGCAAGTAATTAATTTTCTGAAATTAGCAATTTACCATTTCTGCTCCTCAAGAATTACAACAAAATCCATTTCAACACAATATTATTTTTACCAATACCATAGGTGAGACAAAGACAGCTCTTTTTATGGGACTTGAAAAATCCATCATCACCTGTCTGTACACACTCAATGGATACATCTCCTGGGTATGTGAAATCAAAAAAGATAATGTATTTCTTCAGTGAAAACATTACTCTTGTTTTTGTTTTTAAATCCATTACCTAAACATTAACAAATTAAAATATATAAAATTAAATGATGTATAAAACCAAGATATTCAAATTTGGTAGGAAATTTACAAATATGTAGCCTTGTCCTAAATTTCTGTCATCTAACCCATGCTAGCATGGAAAGCAGACGTTAAACGATGATGATGATGATGATATCTTCTCTTCCTTTTAAATTGTTATAGTTGAAACATTTATATTAATGGTTATCACTACTATCGATATTTTTTGCCTTTTAATGTGATTTAATTTTAAAATATTTTTCTATTTAATATCATTAATAGATACGCAGCCTTTTCTTATACTTGCACGATATTTAATTTCTAGAATGCATAAAGTTCATGTAAATGTATAGACTGCATACTCTTATTAAACATGGATTCATTTTGATACTTTTGATAAATACTCCATTAGATATTTTTATCAAAAGAATTGGCTTAACATTCACATTTCATTCAAGTTTGCATTATTTTTTTTCTGCTTTTAGTGTCTTTATACCATTTTTTGATGACCGAACTAACATGTTGTTCCTTGTTGGGAAGGTATGTGACACGAAATTTTTGCATTTGTGTTTTTCTCATTTAATAATAATAATAATAATGTCTGAATGTTAACAATGTTATTTTCAATGACCATATAATTTCCTATTGGGAAGTAAACATTTCACGTTCTAGTTATTACTGTTACAAAAGTAGGATTTTCCAGTTTTGTGCATCTTTTTCATTTAAATGTGTGTATGAATGTTAACAATGTTATTTTCAACGACCATTTAATTTCCTATTGGAGGGTAAACATTCTAGTTGTTATTGTTACAAAAGTAGGATTTTCTTTTGCACAAAACAACCTCTGTGTGTGTGTGTGTGTGTGTGTGTGTGTGTGTGTGTGTGTGTTGTGTATGTGTGTGCGTGTTGGGTGGGGGAAACAACCTTTTTTTTTTTTTTGTATTTGCTATAATTGAAACCAGCTTTTTTATCCTTGGTATGATTGCAAAATGAAAAATCTACCATAAGAAACTTTACATTAGGCACCTGGCTTATTCTCTGGAAGAGAAGAAATATGGTACACTGCTTTGGTTGACCTGGGGCTATAGTGGAAGACACTCATCAAATGTGTCTTGCAGTAGGATTGAACCCAAATCTTAAAAAGAAAAGAGGATGCATTGAATGATGTAGTACTATGTACACTTATCTGAAAAAAAAAAAAAAAGAAAAACTAACATAAAAAAATGATGGGATGGTCATGTCTGGAACACCTTTGATTATTAGGTTTGCTTGATCATGGCTGACCTATGGCTAAACAACAGTTGAATTACATTAAATTCTGCATATATCATCATAAATTATGTCGACGCTCTTGCTACTTGCGACACTGCAAATGCATTGGGAAATTATTCGACAGTCTTGGCATTACATTGTTTAACTTATTGACCATTAAAAGAAGCTTTCAAGCAGTTTAAGTGCACAAGTCTGACATCCAAGTGGCTAAAATGTGTCAGCAGAAGGGCATCCAAGAGTCATGACCTGGATGTAGCCCGGTCCCCTTAGAGTGTAAGAAGTTAGGGGTGAAAACACTTGCCTGAATAGGGTTTCTTCTCTGAAGACTTTCTCTTGAGAGTATCTTATCATTGTCCATTAAAATGAGCTCGAGTTCAAATGCTTATTGAACCATCCCAGTGCACATTGTAGTCATACATCTATGTATTATTCCTACTTCTTCAACTCAGTTTTTCTCCCCATCGTTACCATCTTCTAACATTTCTCAATCTTTTGTTATTTATTTCACATTTAGGGAGATAATACACTGAGATTTCTGGAATATACTGACCGGACCCCACATATTACAGACGGTTCGTTTTCAAGTTTACTTTAAAAGTATTTATATGGCTGTATATAAGTATTTATGTTTATGTGTATGTGAATGTGAATATTTCTTTTCTCAAAATCCATATAACTTCTCTAAGGAAATAAACATATCACCATCTAGTTTTCTCCTGTCACAAACTGAAATTTTCAATTTAATCACATGGAAAATAGTTTACAAAACAGATACATTTAAATATTAGTAGACTAAAGTTGCTCGTTCATATATCTTATATAAAATTCACTAATTTAAAACTAGTACTTTTCCAAATTATTTCAAATGATAAAGCTTCTCTAAGTCATATTTAGAAATGACAAAAAGAAAAAATGCCCCAAGGCACCAAGTTGGACTTAACTCTAATTCCTTGATTAATATACTTTGGTAGATTCAATTGTGCTATCATCTTTACTTCATTTCTCAATCTAATTAGGACCATAATAATCTAGAATATTTATTAAATTATAGAATTTAATAAATATTTTCACACTTCCTACCTTCTCTTTCTCTCCTTAATTAAAAAATGTATATTAACGACAGAGGCAGTATTAATACTAAGAGGAAATTGTTAAAACAAACTTTACTGCGATAGATACCACTCTTGTTCATATCTAACAGAACACCCATGTTTACCTGGGGATAAATATTATCTCCTCTGTATCTTTCTCTAACCTCCCCCATTATTAGAACAGATTTACATTATATGCATTAAACAACCTGATTATTTCTGTGTTTCAAGTCCACCCGATGTTCTTTGTTTACAGTGGCTGCTGATCGTACAGAACAAATCAAAGGGGCTGCTGTGGTCCCAAAACAAGCATTAGATGTCATGAAAGGAGAGATAAACAGACTAATTCTTCTGATTAAAAATGCAATCATTCCAACACCTTACATTGTTCCCAGGAAAGTAAGTGAACTTTCATTCCTTTTTTTTGCATGTGTTTAAGACGTAATCTTCACTTAAATTAACATTTGAAATAACATCTCTCTCTCTCTCTGTATCCCCTCTGTCTCCCTTGCTCTGCTTTCTCACCTGGAACAGCATTGCTGCAAGTTTGCGAGACCTTACCCCAAACCCACTTCACCTATACACTCAAGCAGTAGACTTATTGATGTGTTGTTTTTATTTTCCTGCTTTTTCTACCACAGGTAATCTCTGCTATTCTGAATCACATAATCACTGTTGTGTCTCACTCTCTGATTCTGCACTAAACACCTCCAACGCTAAATCACTTCACTCCAGAGCTTCAACATGCTAATCAAAGGCTAGAGTTGCTGTGCTATGAGACTGAACTTGAAGCCACGTGGCTGGGAAGTGAAATTTCTAGCCACTTGGTCATGCTTGTGCTTATGAATATAGTAGAAAAAATATATAAGATGTTTAATCTTTCAAAGAAATGTATTTTGATGTAGTAAGATGGACATTACTGTCCTGGGTTCAAGGACTCACGGAGAGCCAGTTATCTGGTTTCCATGGTTTATAGCAATCGAGATTATAATATTCCCCCAGAACAGGGCAGCAGTCCATCACAGGGCAGCAGTCCATCACAGGGCTCCTCATTTATAGCTGAGTGGACGAGAGCAATGTGAAATGAAGTGTTTTGCTCAATATCGCAACATGCTGCCCAATTCAGGAATTGAAATCATGATCTTGCAAACATGGATGCAATGGTCTAACCACAAGGCCATGCACCTTCACAATTTGATGAGAAAGAGTGAATAAATAAATATAAAGTTTTTGGGTTTTACTGATCATTCAGCATTCACCTTTGATTTATCTTCATTTACCTAGCTCAGTTATTCTCAATGAGGGTCCACATGGCGCTTGGGGAGCAGGGTCCACACAAGATTTTGTTGTTAATATTTATCTGCAATAAATTAGTTATACTTCTACAATATACAAAATAATTAATTTTTTTTTATACAATACCTAATAATATTTAATTATAAAAATATAATAGAATTTTTTTTTTATATACATTGAAGGTTCATCTGAGTAAACTAGGTATCAAAAGGGGTCCTTGGGTAAAAAATGGTTGAGAAACATTGACCTAGCTACTATTTTGAATGTTGCTCTTATCTACAGGGTGTCCACAAAGTCTGGGTATATGGAGTAAATAAAATCATAACATAAACAATTAAATATAAGAAATAATAATTTCTTAAAGTATGTGTTAATCCTCATGTACCCAGACTTTGTGGACACCCTATAGTTTTATCAAAAGAAATGTAATTCAAATCCACTAACTATATTTTTTAAAATTCATCCTTTCTCTTTCTTTGATATTTCCATTTACTTATAGTAATGTGGTACTAAATATGGTAAATACATGAATATTTTATTTTGTCTTTAGTCCTATAGAGAATACCATTCTGATATTTTCCCAGAAGTCCCTAATGGGCAACCATCTATGCAAGCTTCTGAGTGGTTAGCAGGAGAAAACAAACCGGTAAGTTTCAACTTCATCCATGATTTTATGCAATTTTTTAAAAAGTTAGGAATTTGCCCAAAAAATTCTTTAATTCCTTTACTTGTTATAATCATTGAAATGTAGCCCTGCTGGGGGTAACATAATTTTGTCTTGTTTTATGATTTATATTGCTTGTCTTCTTTAATCAAAGTATCAAGCTAATGAAGGGGCCTCAATGTGGTTACTTGACCAGCTAGAAATATCTGATTGACATTTCTCAAATCACACCATACCATCTTAAAAAGGACAGGTTTAGTTCTTGGTGCACCATTCCTTTATAATAAGGCTGGAAAGTCTTTTATTATAGGTTTATTCAATTAGGACTGATTTAAGGCAAAACAACAACATCTAATTACAGTAATTTGTTTACTTTTTACTGTTAATTAAATATCTTTTTGCCTAGCTTTTATTTTTATATTATTATACATTATTTTTTTTCTCAGCTGTTTTTTAGTTTTGTTACGGGGAAATTTGTAATAAAAATATAATAAAACTTTCACTCAAGTTTGAGTATAAGAGTAAAGTCTGTTATTTTTCAATGTTTGTAAATTTTAGTACCGCAGGACTGGCTCCTGTGCAGGTGTCACGTAAAATATACCATTTCGATCGTGGCCGTTGCCAGTACCTCCTGACTGGCCTTCGTGCCAGTGGCATGTAAAAGCACCCACTACACTCTCGGAGTGGTTGGCGTTAGGAAGTGGTATTGGTGTTAATAGTGTTAATCTCCAATATACTTGATCAGTATTAATTCCATATCTCATAGTCTTTAAATCCTCTTTGTTCAAACAACATAACCCATCATCACAAATGAAATCAGTTTTTCTTTTTGTTTTCCAGTTGGAACTTATGGATTTAAATCCAAGTAAAAGAGCACCATTAACCCTCAGAGCTCACAATCTCAATGCACCAGGTACTAATTCTATTACTAATGCAAGTGACTCAGTTGATCCTTCTAAAGAAAAGAAGTTATTAAAATGTGATTCTTCTGCTGAAAATGAAAAGAAATCAACAGCTGATTTGTCTACTGAAAACAATAAGGAATCAACCATAAATTCTTGTACTGAAAACAAAAGCAAACCAGCAAATGATATATCTGAAAACAATAAGGAATTAACAGTAAATTCTACTGAAAATAACAAGGAATCAACTGTAAATTCTTCTACAGAAAACAGCAAGGTGAAAGGTCCATTAACTCCAAAAAGTCAACGTCGAGCAAGTGAAACTATTATGCAGAAAATCGACAGTTTGAATGCAGCCATAGAATTAAGTCATTCTCCACCACCACAACGAAAATTCCAAAAAGGCAACTGTGTTTTAGATTCCAAAAAATATGAAGAAAAAGATAATGATGTATTTTCTGACAATAAAGTTGCTGAAGATGCTAAAACTGAACATTCTCAGCAGACTAGAAAAAAATCTTGTAACTCTATGGAGGAAACTAAAAACAGTTTATCTGAAGAAGTAAGAGAAAATAAAGATACAGAAAATGAAAATTCAATGAAAAATGATAATGAAGCTACTCCTTCAAATTCATCTTGCACAGAGAACTTAGACAAGAATTCAACAAATTCTACTGAGGCAGATGGGAAAGCTTCTAAAATAGAAGCTGAGTGCAATAACAAAAAGGATGTGAAAGAATGTCTGTCTGAAACTCCAAAAGTTGCCAATGGAGCAATTGAGGATAAAATTGTAAGTTTAATTTCTTTTTTATATCATCTTGTTCCAGCTACTTCCTTAAATAAATTGTATAAAAGCATCATTTTTCATGTAGTTGGTGTACATTTTCATTATTGTTGTCATCATCATCATTGCTTTAAGGTCCATGTTTCCATGGTTGCATGAGTCAAGCAGAGCTTACCAAAGCAGATTTTCTATGGCCGGATGCCCTTTCTGTTGCCAACCCTTATCACTTACCAAGAGATGTAATATTTCTCCATGGCCAGACCTGTTTTCACATGCAAATGAATGACATTCATTTACAACAATCACATGATGTCAAGAGAAGGACACACGCATGCATGCAAACACATGCGTGTGTGTGTGCATGTGTGTATATAATCATCATCATCATTGTTTAACATCTGTTTTCCATGCTGGCATGGGTTGGATGGTTTGACTGAGGTCTGGAGAGCCAGCAGCTGCACCAGGCTCCAATTTGATTTAGTAATGTTTCTACAGCTGGATGCCCTTCCTAACGCCAACCACTCTGAGAGTGTAGTGGGTGCTTTTATGTGCCACTGGCACAGGGGCCAGTCAGTTTAATCTCCCTCAAATTGCATCCTACCATATTAAAGAGACAAAAGACACATTGAATAATGCAGTCTTAGATATACCATGTTTGAAAAAAGATGAGATGGTCATGGTTGGAATTGTTTTGATCATTAGTGTTCTGTATCAAAACTGGTCTAGTGCTATATACCAGTTCAACTTGGTTACTAGAAGTCTATAATATGTTTGGTGTTGATAGTTTTATATTTTCTTTGTTGTGTGAGAAGAAGTATTTTGACTAAAAAAAAATCGATGAAGCAAACTATTGAGATCACAACTTAGAAAGAACTGAATTGACTCCAGTATATCACTGGTATTTATTTTATCTGTCTTAAAATGATGAATGGCAAGATCAACCTCAGCAAGATTTGAACTCAGGATCTGAGGAGACATGTCTGTAAGCCACAAGACATTTAGGCCTTTATTGTACCATTTTTGCTGCTGAGCATCTCCAGGAGCTAATGCCTTTCTGCTCCTTATTAATAAAGATAATTGTATTCTTGGTGCTATGTAAAGAACACTAGTACTGGCATCATGTAAAAAGCAACCAGTACATTCTGTAAAGTGGTTGGCATTAGGAAGGGCATCCAGCTGTAGAAACCATGCCAAAACAGACGACTGGAACCGAGTGCAACCCTCTGACTTGTCAGTACATCAAGCTCTCCAACTTATGGCACCATGGAAAATGGACTATGATGATGATGATGATGAATATGAAACATAGTCAAAATATTTCTGTTGTTTATCTTAATGTAAGCTTTTTAATAATTTATGTTAAATATCTAATAAAGGAAAGCAATTGCATTGAACATGTATGGTAGATATTTTTCAGTTGTTAGAATTATTAATCAATTATTGTAAAAGATAATTTTGTGTTTTATAACAATATTTTCAATGTTTTAGTGCAAAGGTAAAGTAAAAGAAGAAACTCCAGAAAAATCTGTGCCAGCCAAAAAATCCGTTTCCACTCCATCACGTTTTATAAGTAAGTTGTTTGTTATTTAAATAAATTCAAATAAAATAATTCCTTATAGAGAGACATCTTAGCTTTTGCAACATAAAGAAACTTATCATCATCATTATTCTATGCATCTTTATTTAATTATTCAGTTATTTTCAATAATTTCTATATTAGATGTTGATGAATGTCTATGAAGAGTAATTTTACTTTATGTAATGCAATGCTCAAAGCAGGATATGTGATGATTTCAATGATGAATTTGACATGTAGATGAGAGCAAACAGGGCTGTCCATTTAGTCACCTTCTCTTCTCTTCAATATGATCCTTTTGGTAGACACTCAGTAATTCAGGCTTGGGTCTCAGTCAGCCTTGACATGGGTGAATTGGTTCACATACAAAAGTTTGTTGAAGAGCTATAGAGATTTTATGAACTGTAGAAGAATTACTTAATGTGAAAAGACTAAGATAAATAAACACTATCTAGAAAGTGGCTTTACAGTATGCGAGAAGGAAGTTATAGCATCCACTTGATACCATCAAATGCTTTATATGATTTATACACTGTCATGTGACTCAATCTTGTAGTCATGTGATCAAGTCTATTTAACTTGTTTATTTACTTGAATAAGTTTTGTAGAAGTAAAAAACATTTTGCAACTTTGGCTTTCTTTGTATAAATACATTACTGTGGAACTACATTATTTGGTTTGACTAAGATTTATTACTCTAAAGTAATTCTGAGAATGACCTTCCCCCACAAAGATCTGCCATTTAGGTAGTCAAGATGAGTAGTAGATTTGAAGTTATAAGCAAAATCTTTTAAAAATTGAAAAACAGTATTTTCAACATGTGAAGGAAAACCTTGTGATTTGAACATGTGAAAAATTCTTCACATAGCTGTGTGGATTATCATTTACCATACTCAGTGATTATCAGCCATTAATGACATTATTTAGTGCAAAGGGAAAGAGGGAAAGGCTGCACAAAATTTAATGAAAATGGAAAGAATGCACCAAAATACTTCACTGGAAACTAAGATTAAATTCTATTATGACCTTTAGTTTATAAAAGACTTCTATAATCTTAGAGATTACAACAACAAAATATGTTAATGAGGATAACTATTGTGAGAGATATATCAATTTTACAATTGTTGACTTGTGAGATTCCATATGCTTTTTAGTAATTAAGTAATAATTTGATGTGATTATTTTTGATGTGAGGCTGAGGAGCAGTTGAATGGGCTGGATGAGAACCCAGGTAGAGTGTTTAGGTTTATGAAATCAATGAAAAAAGATGGAAGAGATGTTGAAGGAAGAAGATGTATGAGGGGAAGTGATGGAAGGTTGAATTTTAGTGAGGAGGACAGGGGAGGAGTTTGGAGAGAGTATATGGAGGGAATTATGAATGAGGAGAATGAATGGGATCAGGGGGTGGAAGCTGTTATGGTGAAGGAGCCAGTGGAGAGGGTTAGTTGGGAAGAAGTACTGGAGTGGACAAGATGCAATTTGGTTTTATGCCCGGAAAAGGGACAATAGATGCAGTGTTCATTGTAAGGAGATTGCAAGAGGAATACAGAGAGAAGGAGTTGTACATGTGCTTCATTGATCTGGAGGAGGCATTTGATAGGGTTCCAAGGAAGGTGATTGAGTGGGCATTGAGGAAGAGAGGTGTACTGAAGGTAATAGTGAGGGCTGTGATGAGGTTGTATGAAGGGGTAGAGACAAGAGTTAGAGTTGGATCAGAGCTGTCGGAGAAGTTTGCAGTGAAAGTTGGCATGCATCAGGGATCTGTGTTGTCACCATTGTTGTTTGCAATAGTGGTTGATGTGGTGACAGAGAGTGCATGAGAGAGATTGATAGTGGAGCTACTGTGTGCAGATGACCTTGTTCTGATGAGTGAGACGATGGAGGGATTGAGGGAGAAGTTTCGGAAATGGAGGGAGGCATTTAAAAGCAAGGGTTTGAAGGTAAACCTTGGGAAGACAAAGGTGATGGTGAGCAGGGTGGAAGGAGAAGTGTTAGCGAATAAGGTGGATCCATGTGGTATATGTGGGAAGAAGGTAATGGCAAATGTGGTGTTGTGTAGAAAATGTGGGAAATGGATTCATGGTAGATGTACGAAAATGAAGAAGGTGACCCCATGACTGGCAAGAGATTTTATTTGTGGAAGAAGTGAGAAAGGAGCTGGCAGAACCAGTGGAAACACTATGTGAGGAGGTGGAAACGGTGAGAGGGTTTTGTTATTTGGAAGATAGGGTGGATATAAGTGGTGGATGTGAAGCAGCTGTGACAGCAAGAGCGAGACTTGGCTGGGTGAAGTTCAGGGAATGTGAAGCATTATTATATGGGAAAAGGTTCTCCTTGAAGATGAAAGGAAGGGTTTATCGGAGTTACGGGAGATCTGCAATGCTGTATGGAAGTGAGACATGGGAAAGCGAAATGGCAATTTTGAGAAGGACTGAGAGAGCAATGGTGAAAGCAATGTGTGGTGTGAAATTATTGGATAAAAGGAAGGCTGAAAACTTGATGGGGGTGCTGGGGTTGGAGGGATTGGGGGAATAGCTGGCAGGGGTGAATGGAGTGTGGCATTATGGGCATGTGTTGAGGAGGGATGAGGCTCATGTTCTGAGGAGAGTGCTTGAGTTTGAAGTGAACGAACCGCAAAAGCGAGGTTAACCAAAGAAAACGTGGAGGAGACGGGTTGAAGAGGAGATTGGGTGGGTTGGCTTGAGGTAGGAGGACACCCCAAACCAGGTGAGATGGTGTGAGAGAAATTGCTGTAAGAGTGAGGCAGATCCAGCCATCGCCGTTAACGGGGACAAACCCAGATTTAAAATATTGGAATTCATCATCATCATATTTTTACTTTCAGATATTAGACAATTGAAATTTAAACACCTTAAAGCTACCACACTGAACAAGGAACATCATATTGAAAATTTAAAAAATTTATCAAGGAACATTCCTGGTGAGAGCGATTTGTTTCAAGTAAATCAAAAAAGATGCGCAGTTCCATTGTCTACAACTGGAGGTTGTGTTGCAATATTTGAGGTAATCCCCTCTCTCTTTTCTATGCCTTTATGATTGTGTCATTAACTCTGAGCTTTCAATAGTGGAGTACATTTTATTTTTAGCAACCAGTTGAAAGAGTTTATGAGAACCAATTTGCATATGATTAGCATGTTACATCACTAGCTTGTGGGACATAGTTAATAAGCACAGTGAGGGTTAATTAAGCAGATTTTTTTCCATTATAATTTTATTTATCAGTTCTAAAAGATGTTATTTTTTTATAGCATACAATATATTCTGACTCTATTACTACTATTACTTCAACTAATTTTCAGTGTAATTCAGAAGCCCAAAGTATCATTGCTTTGTGTGCAAGTGTACTACATGCATACCAGTGTAATTCTGTTATTAGTTATATATGAGTTAAAAAACAACAACAACAAAAAAAAAAAGCAATGTATAAGTGAGCAGGTAATTTCAAACCAATACCTAATGGTTTCATAAAACTTCTCTCAGGTGAAATTTACTGTAACTGTGGGTGGGCTGCTATGTACATGTGCGAGTTTAATGGTTTACATTTAGGAAGTAGATTGACATCTACTTAAAATTTAAATGTATTCTTTAGAGGTATTTTATATGTATTTATTCAGATATAATGTAATATGCACACACCGTCACACACACACACACACACACACACACACACACACACACACACAGAGAATCCTCTTTTGTATTGCTACCATGATTTACTTTCATTTGTTCATTATAGGAATCTGATTTTGCATCTAATTTCTTTCTTATAATATAGTTGAATAAACCCTGCCGTTTACCAGATTGTGGAATTCCAAGTCTTCAGCATGGCACTAATGTTACAGATTTTGTTTGGGACCCTTTTAATAATCAAAGACTAGTTGTTGGTATGTATTGAAATATAATTATTTAAATGGTTGGCATGCAAAATGCTGTTGTGAAATAAAAATAAGTTTTCGATCAGTTCAAACATGTTTGCGAAATAGTTGACTTGTAAAAAGGCCATTTATTCTGCGATTTGCCAGAGGAAAAAATTCTTGCTTTATGCAAAAGGTATAAAACACTAAGTTGTTTTCTGTGGACTAATATATGCATTTCAAGTTACTTCTTGAAATGCATATATTAGTCCATAGTGGGTATTTTTTTGCATATTACACCTATTACCAAAAGTGAGGATTTTTCTCCCTGGCAAATTGTAGTGAAAAATGGTCTCTTTTACTAGTCAAATATATCCCAAACATATTTGAACTGATCAAAAAGTTTGGTAATTATTTATATGGGCCAAGCATGGCTGTGTTTAAGAATTTATTTCACAATGTATCATCTGTGGTAGTTTAACAGGAATAGATGAGTGCCTAATTAAATTCCTTATTGCATTTTGTCTTATCTATTTATATTCAGAGTTCTAATTATGCCATGTTTCACTGTGCTTTTCATTCCTTGGGAGTCAGTAAAATAAGTACCAGAAATGTTTCTTTTCCATCTATTCAGCTGAGTATCTTTCCCATCTCTGTAGATATGACTCGTGTGTTCATTTAAAAGAAATAATTACTGGCATTGGAATAAGACATTAGGGTACGGTTGTTTGGATGCTGGTGATTTGACATGGCTAACTGAACATTGAGCCTGTTTTAGCAACAGTACTTTTTGGCACTGGAAGCAAACAGGCAAACACACACACACACAAACACACGAACATGCGCTGAAACATACACATAGGTGCAGTAATGGCTATGTGGTAAGTAGCTTGCTTCCCAACCACATGATTCCCGGTTCAGTCCCACTGCATGGCACTTTGGGCAAGTGTCTTCTACTATAGCCTCGGGCTGACCAAAGCCTTGTGAGTGGATTTGGTAGATGGAAACTGAAAGAAGCCTGTCATATATATATATATGTGTGTGCATGTGTGTGTGTGTGTGTGTCTGTGTTTGTCCCCCCAACATCGCTTGACAACTGATGCTGGTGTGTTTACGTCCCCGTAACTTAGCGGTTCGCCAAAAGATACCGATAGAATAAGTACTAGGCTTAAAAAGAATAAGTCCTGGGGTCGATTTGTTTGACTAAAGGTGTGCTCCAGCATGGCCACAGTCAAATGACTGAAACAAGTAAAAGAATACAGAGAGAGAGGAGGGAGACAAAGAGAGAGAGAGAGAGAGAGATAGGGATAGGGAGGCAGAGAATGAAAGAAACTTTAAAACAAAAGAAATATTAAAATGTCTATTATAAAATAAGTTAGTATCAAATCAACAATTCCAAAATGACTCATTCCCTACTGGTATGCATTGTAAGTCACTATCTTTACTGGCAATATGTTAGCAGGAAGAATGTCTGAATCCAGTAGGTCTTATTCCAGTGGTTAGAGCATTGGGCTCATTGTCACAAAGTGTTATTTAGGAATGTGAGCGGCACGTTCCAGCTAATGATAGAAATCAAGGAAAACGAAACTTTAGTCACACTTGACTGCATCTAACCACTTAGTTTGATTCATAAATATTGCTTTCTTCCCTTTTTCTGTTGTTAAGGTGGCGAGCTGGTACAAAATGCCTAGTGGCGTTTCTTTTGGCTTTATGTTCAAATTCTGCCGGAGTTGACTTTGCCTTTCATTGTATTGGGGGGGGGGGGGGCAATAGAATAAGTACCACTCAAATACTGGGGTCGATGTAACTGACTGGCTGCGTCCCCTAGATTTCAGGCTTTGCGCCTATGTTAGAAAGAGAAAAAAAAAATTCCTCTGTTGTTTTTAATGTCATAGATTTTCTTTTTTCTTTGCAGCCTGTGATGATGCTAAAATTAGAGTATGGAACATTCCGGAAGGTGGCTTGAAAGAATCTGTGAGCGAACCAGAATTCATGTTAATTGGTAAGATACGTTTAGTGCAATTGTATTCCAGCAATGTCTAACAGGATGACTAATTTGAAATTTATTTTTAACTCGTTTTCTCATAGAGTACAAGCATGGTCGTGTGGTTAAGAACCCCTCTTTGCAACCACGTGATTTCAGGTTCAGTTCTACTGCATGGCATCTTGGACAAGTGTCTTCTACTATAGTTCTGGGCTGACCAATGCCTTATGGGTGAATTTGGTAGATAGAAACTGTGTGGAAGCCTGTTGTGTATATATAAAATATGTGTCTTCCCCCATCTACTGCATGACAACCTGTGTTGGTTTGTTTACACCCCCATAACTTAGTGGTTCAGCAAAAAAGACCAAAAGAATAAGTACCTTGTTTAAAAATCAATACTGAATTAATTTGTTTGACTAAAAATTCCCTTCACAGCAGTGCCTCATCGTGTCTGCATTCCAGTGACTGAAATAAATAAAAGATAAAGGATGTAAATCGCAAACTGAAACCTTCTCTTTGTCTACGTCTTGTAGACATGTGGCTGTATGGTTAATAAGTTCACTTTGTAACAATATGGTTTCAGGTTTGATGGAACTTCATGGCATATAGAGGAAGTGTCTTCTACTAGAACAATGGATTACATAAAACCTTGTGGGTGTAATTTTGGTTGATGGATGGAGAACAGCAGGCTCCGAAAAGCGGTTTTCTACACTGAAGTGCTTTAGGGCAAGTGGAGCTGTGGTGGTCAGAGATTGTGATACTGGGATGTGCTGAAGAGACATGTGAAGAACTCTGGGATTTCCCCAAACATTAGGGAGGAGAAGGCCTTGCAGTGCGATGAATAGCACCAAATGTTGAAACTTGTAATTGCAGCCATTGAGGAGAAACGAGAGAATATGAAAGAGTACATGAGAGGTGTCACTTCTCTTTTGTGCCAAGTAGCTTCTGGTATCATTGCTGCTGCAAATTAAGGGCAGGCTTTGTTGCCCACATGCAAGCCTACCAGAGATGATTACTGAATAAGAACAATCAATGTTGACCTACGATAGACAGCTGAAGAAGAAAGAAGGTGGTGTACACATACACACATGTGTGCGTGTGTGTGTGTGTACTGGCATGGGGTAAAAATGGTGCATTGAACAAAAGTTCTTTGTGCTATTTCTGTCTACCTCTATTATCATTTATGCTTATATGACTACCTTTCATCTTTGTTTGATGTTGATGAAATGTGTACCAAGCAAAGTGTTTTGGTTGATACAGTCACATAAAATAACCTTTGAGATATAAAAGAATTTATAATATTGTCATTTGGTAGTGATCTAGTATTAAAATAGAAGCTTTAGATATTTCCTTGCATGCATCAAGTTACCTAATTACCATAATTGTAATCATTTGTTCTAATATCTGAACTGGGTCAAAGAGCTAACAATGTTTTTCCACATTGTCTCATCTCACCTGTGACACCTGGAGTCATTATAAAATAAAATATCGTTTTTCTTCTTTCTTTTACTTGTTTCATTCTCTGACTACGTAAAGGCACCACTTTGAAGAGTGTAGTCAAACAAATCAACCCCAGTACTTGCTTTTTTTTTTTTGTTTAAGTTCGGTACTTATTCTAAAGCTCTCTTTTGCCATAGTGCCAAGTTATGGGGATGTAAACAAACCAGTACTAGTTGTCGAGCAATGGTGTGGGAACTCTCTCACATACACGCACGCACATGTATGAGAGGCTTCCATACTTTTGTCCACCTACTAAATGCATTTATAAGGCATTAGTCAACCCAAAGCTGTCACATATGGTGCCACTCCATGGGGCTGAACCCTAAACCACATGGTTGCAAAATGAGTGTTTTAACCACATAGCTAGGACTGAGATGATTTAAGGAAATAAAACTGTACTAATTATTTGTAGCAAGCTACTTACATTTTGTATCAAAATAAAGAGATTGATTTGTACAGGGTGGTCCAAAAGTTTTGTTACAACCTGTAAATATTGTTTTAATTTTCTATTATCAAGGACATGGTTTCACAAGAGTGATACCAGAATACTTATTTGAAGGACGCTGTTTTGGCATCCTTTGCAACAATCATCAAAGCACAGCTTCATAAAATATCACACAGGACATGGCACCAAATTATTTTGTGCCACAGAAATGATGGTGTTCATACAGACCTTCTTGATGTGCGACAGTGTCAGCATCAATCATCATCATCATCGTTTAACATCCCTGGTCTATGCTAGCATGAGTTGGACGATTTGACTGAGGGCTGGCAAACCATATGGCTGCACCAGTTTCCAATGAAAGTGAATACACTGAAACCAATACATGCGTTTGATATTATTATATTGTTCCTCTATTATTCTTATTACTTTTCAGTAGGGGGTGACAAGACTTTCGGATCACCCTGTATTTGCTTAGAATTTGAATAATTTAATAGTAAAACTTATATGCTTTGTGTTTTCCAGGTCATCAGGAAAAAATATATTTTGTACGTTTCCACCCACTTGCCAAAGATATCCTTGCGTCAGCTTCTTATGACATGACTGTGAAAATCTGGGATTTGACAACTCAGGAAGCAGTTATAGAGCTTAAGGGACATACTAGCCAGGTGAGAATATGTAGAAAATCATACTTAATTTTTTATTTTCTGAATATTTTTCAGGAATTGTCAAGAATTTGGTTTGATATTCCAAAATAAATTCAATGTTTATTGATTTTTATAACTAGACTTTTGAAATTTTGAATTATGACTTCTATTTGCTTGTTATACTTGGCTGCTATTTCTAGTAAGTTTGAGTGATCATGTAGAGATTCTCTTGTTGGCTGACATTGATGTAAGTGGGCTGGAGATGTAATATGTAAGTTTGGTTATGTTGCTGGAAGAACATTTTGGAGTGGAATAGATTTTCGGAATGGACAATGGTTCCCACATGGCTAATTTGGTATTTGGTCTTCAGTTTTAGTGTCAGTTCCAGCTTCTCTACAATATATGTTTGTGTACTATTCTTTAGTTTGTTTAGAATGAGAGGGAGTTAGGTCATGATCTAGATGCAAGAATGCCCAAAATGGCATTGCATCTTTCTATCTTCTTTGTTTAGTTTTTGGTTTCTATGTTTAGAAAATTGTTTGATAAAAATGGTAATGTTTTGTCGATGTGTAGCTGTGTTGTGTGAAACCTTTAGAGTTAGGTTTTTTTATGCTGATAAATTAACATTTTTCTTTTGTGGTATCTGGATTACTTTGAATTACAGTACATATAGGTCAGGCATGGTTGTGTGGTTACAAAGCTTACTTCTTAACCAGATAGTTTCCTGTTCAGTCTCAATGTACGACACCTTGAGCAAGTGTCTTCTGTTATAGCCCTGAGCCAGCTAAAACCTTCTGAATAGATTTATTAGATGGAAACTGTAGAAGCTTGCTCTATATGTGTGTGTATGTGTGTGTGTGCAAGCCTGGAGAAGTGGACCTTAAAATATGATGATGATAATTGTCATTTGTAGCTCAGTCTTTCTTGGGTTTAAGCCTTTATGTTTACAATCAGTGACTATAACAAAATAATATTCATCAGTCTTCTTTGTAATCTTAATCTTGTTACATGAGTTGTATGTAGGTGAGATAGCTTGCATAAAAGTCTGTAGGTGCTCATCATTCTGACATATTTTTCACTGAAATTTTTCCAGAATTGGCAACGTGGCTGTGTGTAACGACTCACACAGCCTTAGGTCTCAGGTTCAGTCTCACTGTATGGCACCTTGGGCGAGTGTCTTCTGCTATAGCCAGGGTTGACCATACCCTTGTCAGTGGATCTGGTAGATAGAAACTGAAAGAATCTCATTGTGTATATATCTGTGTGTGTGTTTGCAAGTACCATTGTCCTGACATTATGTTGTAAACAATTAGCACGATCATAAAAGTGATGTTGTTTGTTTCCTATTTTCCATGGATATAAGGAATATTATCTGACTTAGAAACAAGGGCAGGCATTTGGCTGTTGAAAGTTTCTCTCAACAAATTTTTTCTGATCCATCAAAGCATGGAAAAGTGGTTGTTAAATCATGATGATGATAGTGGTTCTTTTGTTGTAAACTTTTTTGTTTTCTTTGCAGATTTTCACTTTAGATTGGAGTCCATGTGGCAAGAAATGTGCTACAGTATGTAAAGATGGCAAAATACGTGTCTATGAACCTCGTGTATCTACAGAACCTATTAAGGTAATTAATTACAGAGCTGATCCTAATGATAATCGTATTGTAAGTTGGAGTGATAAGATACCAAAACTTCTGGCTTGGGGACAACATGTAATGAACTAACATGTCACAAAAATACATGCCTGTGTATTTTTGTGATTTTTAAAGTGGTGAGACGATTTAGCGTCTATCTTCAACATATAGGCTTAAAAAAATTTTGTTCTATGCTCTTAATTATAATCATATACGTGATTTCACCTTAATTGGTCTATTTTTATATGCTGGTCATTGATAGAATTTAAAAGGAAAAGTTTTATCCTTTATATATATATATCTGTTTATTCAATCCAAGGATATGAATCAAATCAAATTGTAGGATATATATTCATTTTAATTATTTGTTATATTATTTTATATTATATTATATTGTATGATACCTATTAATAGCATAATTGTATTATAATGTTACTGAATTTATAATATGTCAATTGTATTTCTGTATTTCCTTTAATATTTATATATATATTTATTCATACATTAAAGTTTCCTTTATGTAATTTTCTAATTCTGCAGGAAGGTACTGGTCCTTCCGGAAGCCGAGGAGCCAGAGTTGTATGGACTCTAAATGGCAAATTCCTTGTTGCTACTGGTTTTGACAAGTAAGTAGTAATTGTTTAAAATTTTACTTTTATCAGATCAAATGATTTATAATTAAAATTACGTTTCCCTTCAATTTCATTTGGAGTTTAATCAAATCATGCTTTTATGTTATATAAGGAAAGTTTTAGATTTTGGGTAAGATGATGGTGCTCGTTAATGGTTTCTTTAAATATTGGAGATGATAACTTTATATAAGGAGAGGTAGAGCTCATGACATTTGCATCGCTCCAGACTGACCAGATTGACACAGCCATTACTTAGAGAAAGGGAAACTGGGGGATCTCGTCTGAAGGCTTGCAATAATAGCGTGGATGGTCAGCAAAAGTGGGTATGATCACTTTTTATTTGGAATTATTCCACTGCTCATCTTTTTTAATGAAGTTGCTAAGTGTAGAAAGGTGAAGAAAAAGAATAATTGCTTGGAATGTAGATTACTTTTAGGCACTCAATGCCTAAAATTTTGGGATTAATAAATGAAACACCAATCAAGTACTCTAGCTGATGGTATTGACTGACTTTAAACTGTCCAAAATTATTGGCTTTGTGCCTAAGTCAGAAACAATGATTATTGACCTGTCCATACTCAGTAAGATCCACCCACCACAACAGAATTGATACTGGTGCTGGTGTCATAAAAAAGCACTTGTGCTAAAAGCATTGGTGTTGGTGTCACATAAAAAGCACCCAGTTACACTCTGTAAAATGGTTGGCATCAGGAAGGACATCCAGCCATAAAAGAACCATGGAGCCTGGTGCAGCCCCTGGCCATAACAGCTCTGACCAGACTGTCCAACTCATGCCAGTACAGAAAATAGACGTTAAATGATGAGGATGAAGATGATGATTATTAAAAGTAAAATCCTTTTCCGTACTTACCGTTATATCTTATTTAAATCTTAAATCTAATTTCTTTTTTCTTTATTGCCCACAAGGGGCAAACAAGGACAGACAAAGGGATTAAGTCGATTACATCGACACCAGTGCGTAACTGGTACTTAATTTATCGACCCCGAAAGGATGAAAGGCAAAGTCGACCTCGGCGGAATTTGAACTCAGAATGCAATGGCAGACGAAATACCGCTAAACATTTCACCCAGCATGCTAACGTTTCTGCCGGCTTGCCGCCTTAAATCTAAATTTCTTAGATCTAATTTCTTTTAAGTTTTTTGTATAAGATAATCAGTATTTTTCAAGCAATGTGTTGTATTGAAGTTTATGAAGAATATAAAATATATTCAGTTGCTTAGTCTTCTTTTCCATTTGAATGGTATATTCAGCAATATATGGGAATGCCTAAATTTACATCTCCAGCCAACCTATAGAAAAAGTGCTCAAAAATGAAATTAGATGAAATCAAATTAAATTATAGGTATGTTGTTCTTTGTTACAAACTTTTTTCTGATGTTGAATTTTCCTTTTTTTTCTTTCTATTTTCCTTTAGAATGAGCCAGCGCAAGTTATTTTTATATGATGCACAGGAATTAGGAGCACCACTAGACTTAGTTGAATTAGATTCTTCTCCAGCAATATTGGTTCCTCATTATGATGAAGACAGCTCTACATTATTTGTTACTGGACGGGTAAATTGCAATTTATTTCTTAATTCTCCATATATGCATTTCAGATTTTCTATTTCTTTACACCAAATGTTAATTTTGTGTAAGATTTTACTGAACAAAGTCGCTAGTTAGAGAATCTCTATAAGAGATGAAAGTAGTTACTATACTGAGAAGTAATGTTTACCGCCACATCAATATGGCTGTTCCATAAGAATCGATGTTACTACTGTTTTTAACCCTAGGCGGACCCTCCTCCAGTTGGTTATTGAATCCTTCTTGGGTATTTCTGAATTTGTATCTTATATGATTTCTAAATTGTATCATCGTCGTTTAACGTCCACTTTCCATGCTAGCATGGGTTGGACGATTTGACTGAGGACTGGTGGACCAGGAGGCGACACCAGGCTCCAATCTGATTTGGTAGAGTTTCTACAGCTGGATGCCCTTCCTAATGCCAACCACTCCGAGAGTGTAGTGGGTGCTTGGCGTTAGGAAGGGCATCTAGCTGTAGAAACTCTGCCAAATCAGATTGTTTTCTAATATAATAATTTATTCTGTTTATTAATAATTTATTCTGCTTTCAGGGAGATGGAACTATATTTACATTCGAAGTAACACACGAAGCTCCTCACTTAAATCCACTGAGCCCCTGTCGGTTCAGTAATCTGCACCAAGCCATATCTTTCTTGCCAAAGATTGCATGTGATGTTAGTCAAGTGGAATTTGCTCATGCATGGAGGTTGTTATTGACACATATAGAACCCGTCTCCTTTAAAGTTCCCCGAGTCAAGGTATGTTGTTGTTGTTGTTGTTTATTTCCAGCTCAACCCTCATTGAGCAAACCTATGAACAAAGGCATTCAAGCCATGATCATTAATTCTTTGTGTAAGGTGTTGGTTTGTTTACGTCCCTGTAAATTAGCAGTTTGGCAAATGAAAACCGATAGAATAAGTACCAGACTTAAAAATAAGTTCAGGTGTTGATTTGTTTGACCAAAGCCCTTTAAGATGGTGTTCCAGAATGGCCACAGTCCAGAGACTTAAACAAGTAAATGGTAGCATAGAAGATATATTCTGAGGGTGTGCATAAATAAATGAACGCTTCTAAAAGCAAACTTCGTTTGTTTGTTTACGTTTATCATAATTTGAATTTAACATATGATAGCGTCTCATAAAGCGAGATTTCTATACATCTTAAATTTGCAGAAAAACTTGTGGTGGGTAGTTTACCTTAATCGGTCGAAGAGCACCGCGACGTGTAATCACGGAGGTGTGAATTTGAGTCTCATAGCTGGCCGCCAATGCTTTTTTACTTCAAAATAGGGGTAGCTTATCCTGTTCAGGCTATATTATTAGTATTATCCTGCATTTGAGAATTTAAAACCAATTCTTTAACTTTCTAAGACACCTCAACGCTTCTAAAAGCAATCTTCGTTTGTTTGTTTACGTTTATCATAATTTGAATTTATTATCCATTTTATTTTTTAAATCTTGTAAAATTAGAAAATGTATGAATCTATATGAGTTATTCTGATTTATATGAAATAAACTCTAAATTAGATTTTCTTAAGTGATTCTATATATTTGATTGCTAGGTCTTTAGTTGGTGTTCAGTCAGTATTATTATTATTATTAAAGGTTGTGAGTTGGTGGAATCGTTAGCAACCTGAGCAAAATGCTTAGCAGCATTTCGTCTGTCTTTATGTTCTGAGTTCATATTCTGTTAAGGTTGGCTTTGCCTTTCATCCTTTTGGGGTCGATAAAATAAGCACTAATTGAGCACTCCTAGGTCAATGTAATCAATTTAACCCCTCCCCCAAATATGAAGGCCATGTGCCAAAATTTGAAACCATTTTAACATGCTTGGCAAAATGCTTAGCGGCATTTCGTCTGTCTGCATGATCTGAGGTCAAATTCCGCGGAGGTCGACTTTGCCTTTCATCCTTTCGGAGTCAATAAATTAAGCACCAGGGAAACACTGGGGTTGATGTAATCGACTAATCCCCTCCCCCAAAATTTCAGGCCTTGTGTCTTTAGTGGAAAGGATTATTATTATTATTATTATTGAAGTCTTAGCCTTTGTCTGAAAAATGTCACTGTAATAAGTCAAATGTTTAAAATGCTCCTTTTTCTCTTCATTGTTTCCAGAGTAACTTCTTTCAAGACGATCTGTTTCCTGACACCAAAGTGTTGTGGGAACCAGCTTTAAGTGGCTCTGATTGGCTGAGTGGCGTAGATGCTGAAGCTTCTAGAATTAGTCTTAAGCCAGGCAACATGGAATCACGTATGTTCTAAAGTTTATTTAATATATTTAAATCTAAGGCGGTGAGCTGGTAGAAACAGCACGCTGTGCGAAATGCTTAGCGGTATTTCATCTGTCTATGTTCTAAGTTCAAACTCCGCCAAGGTCGACTTTGCCTTTCATCCTTTTGGGGTTGATAAATTAAGTACCAGTTGTGTACTGGGGGTTGATCTAATCGACTGGCCTCCTCCCACCAAATTTTGGGCCTTGTGCCTTCAGTAGAAAAGAATATATTTAAATCTATTTAATTAAATTTTGACATTAGCGCTCCAATGGCATGGGTGACAGTCATCGAATTTGCGAATTTGATTTGATTTCCATTTCACTTGCCTCAGCAAGTTTTCGCAAACAGAGTTTAGTGTCCATGAAGGAAAGGTACGCATAAGTGGGCTGGCTACACCCCTGGCAGAGGCCACGTGTTATGGTCTCACTTGGCTTGCCAGGTCTTCTCACGCACAGCATATTTCCAAAGGCCTCGGTGAGGCCTAATGTTCGAAGATCGTGCTTCACCACCTCATTCCAGGTCTTCCTGGGTCTACCTCTTCCACAGGTTCCCTCAACTGCTAGGGTGTGGCACTTTTTCACACAAGTTGTTTTGTTTATATTGTTTGCTTAGCAATTTTACCTATAGCATGGAGAAAAGAAACCAAAACAAAATATTACAATTAAATTGTATCATTTCTTAAGATATACACAGTCATTAGTTAAATCTATATCGTAACAACTGTTTCTATTTTGTTTCTAGTGAGTAAAGCCCCAACTCCTTCAGCTAAACAAAAAAAGTATGACAGTACAGATCCTGAAATTTACAAGACTGATGAAATGAAGAAAAAGGAGGTATGTATATATACATACATATAAAAGTTTCTCCCTCTCTCTCTCTCTCTCTCTCTCTCTCTCTCTCTCTTTCTCTCTCTCTCTCTCTCTTTCTCTATCTCTCTCTCTTTCTCTCTCTCTCTCTCTCTCTCTCAAACGAATGGTTTATACCTAGTAGCTTAATGGTTAAGCACAATCACTTTCAGAGCGATTGTTATGTATATGGCAAATTCTCGTATATTCCATCTTTCAGTTGCCATATATATACTTTATTTAAAAGCAGCAGAAATATAACAAAAAAAAACCGTTACTCTGAGTTTCACGTTCCCGTTCAACTGTCCGATGAACGGGAACGTGAAACTCAGAGTAACGGTTTTTTTGTTATATTTCTGCTGCTTTTAAATAAAGCATATTACTCTACCTCTGGTATTTGAGTACTCTTTTTTCCACCTTGTTGCACATTTCATGTGCTTACTCCGGTATATATATATATATATATATATATATATATATATATTTTGATTGGTCAGTTGTTCATAAATCTGAAAAAAAGTGTACACTAAAACATTGTTTTGAGTAGATTAGTAAAGAGTTTACATACTTTTAGCCAGCAGGTCTGATTAGTTGCCTATATTGCTAAGAGCAATAACATATGTGAAACCAATGGTATCATTTTGGGTGGCCATAACCAATGGCTATATATATAAACTTATACATACCATGAAAAGATGATGATGTATTTAATGATTTGCATATTTGTTCTTAATGTGTTCTGGCAGATTCAAACACAAAATATGAGTCATAGCTATGTATATCACTGGAGAACAACTTCTTTTTATAAAGATAGTGTGTTCATGGCACACGTGGTTTATTGGTGCAAGGGATTCTGGGACACCAGTATTTTGACATGTCTCGTGAGCAAGAAGTATATTTTGTGTTTAAATCTTTTGGAATGCATTAAGAATAAATGTGTTGATTGTCATTTCACATCTTATTGTACACAGTGCGAGTAACAATTTCTTTTAATCAATGTGTATAATATTTATGTATATTGGAGTTGTACTTGTTGGTAAGTAACTCGGTCTGAGATCATGTGTTGAAAGTAAAACAATTACTACAATGTAGAAGTGTAATTTTACTTGTTTAAAAGCACAAAACTGTTGCGGTCAATTTTGTTTATTTTTTTAAATTGTTTTATTTATTATGAAATGTCAGAAATTTGTTGTCCTTCTGTGACCTGATCACTGACATAATTCTGTTGTGTTTCCTAGAACTGTGTGAGCGATCAGATCACTGAAGTGTGACAAAACTATTTTTAAGAAATAAAAGTAAATGTTACAGGTTTTGTATATTTTATAGTGGTTTAACTGCCTCTTCCACAATGTAACTGTTTTATATAATATATATATATGTGTGTGTGTGTGTGTGTGTGTGTAAATGATGTTTTAAGGGTGATGTCATCTGCATAAAACTGGGCATGGTTGGTGGTGATAGCTAATAAGTTGTCGACATACAGGTGGAAGTGAGGGATGGAGATCATTGAACTTTAGGGCATATCAGGTTTAACTGAATGTGGCTCAGAGAAAGTTCCATCATGCTTTGGATCTGTAGACAAGAGAATAAGAGCCCACAAGTTAGCCATTTAGCTAGATTTGCATATTAGACATGGTCAAGGTCAAGACTTTATAATAAAGTAGACTGTCATTGGATGGTCATTGGTCATGGTAACGGTCTGCCTAAACAGGAATCACTTTATATATAAAAATTCACCCTTACGTTAATCCCATAATTTGATTATGGTTGTAATGGTTGGAAATTATATAAAGAAATTTGGTAAAAAGTGGGAAATAGGAATGATGAGTATGTCTATTTGTAGCATTTACTGACTACACAACTGTTGATATATATACATACATGCATATATGTATCTTAAAGCTTTACAAATTTTATTATTTGTTATGTAAATATTTTGATTTCAAGAAAAATAATTCCGGTTTTCTTTTTGTTTCTAGACTGAACTTGAGGGTAAACTTAAATACACTTCCAAAATTTAATCTTTTGCCTTCTAATATTCTCTCACTCCTTTCATAAATTTCCTTGCACAATGGCATAGCTTGAGTGTATGCTGCTTGGGGCAGCCCTTGAGTTTGTCCCCTGCCCCTTTGATCCCCAACTTTATACAGCATGCCCAAAAGTGCTGCCCATATAAAAAAGTTACCCGGGTCAGACAGCCTCTCCCCCACAGCACCACTGTCCTTGCATGTACATCAGTCTTTAGTTGTATGCAGTTGAGAAAAGTTGAATTGTTTTATGAGATCTATTCCTCTTTGCACATTATCTTTAAACTTGTAACCTGTTGAAGAAGTATTAATACCTTTGCCAATTGTTTACTGAATTTTTTTCCCTGTGTACAATCAAGAAATACTTTCTTAAGCCTTTACATTAATGCCATTCACTGACTCCTTTCAAATTCAGATTTACTAAATATGTTTTTCTCTACTTTGGGGATCCCAGTAATAGTTGAGTATGCTATTAGTACTGGATTAAATGTTTTGAATCTTTACATTCCATTTCAAAATGCTGTTCTGTTGGAATTAGCATTGCCTTTAATATTCTGACATTGATAAAATAACTTGTAGGCATGTATTGGAGATAATTTGACAAAGTATATTCATCTACAAATTTGTAGCTTTGTGCTATGCAAGAAATCATTATAATTTTCCCTTAAATTTTTACATTCTGATCTGAATTTTATGTTCTATTACCCTTTTTACATTGGATAAGTTGGAATAAATTTTCCTCTTCATAAAATCAAAGTTAAATATGGCTAAGAAAGTCAAGGTGTCATTTATAGAGAGCTGAGAAGCTGTTTAATTAGTCTAATGAAGATTTTGGTTTAATATGATTAAAAAGTAAAGACATCCATTTAAATATTACTGACATGGGACAGTGACATGATGAATGACAATGTTGACATCTTATGAGTCATAATAATAGCTCTGCGAGTTGAAATGTAGCCTAGGGGTATAATATATATCTGTAAAAATACGTTTCTTGGTAATGATTAGAAAATATACCAATTGAGAGTTGTGTAAAATGTACAAAAATAAAAGAGAAATGAGGACAAAGACCTGTTTCATAGTCCAATTCACTATCAGAACCTCCACACTTTCCTGTCACTACATGATTTCTCATTCTCCATGCAGCACATCAGCTTGCAGAAATTTGAATATGTTGAATGATTACACTCTCTGAGTGGCTACACTCTCTGAGTGGTTGGCGTTAGGAAGGGCATCCAGCTGTAGAAACTCTGCCAAATTTAGATTGGAGCCTGGTGTTACCATCCGGTTTCACCAGTCCTCAGTCAAGTCGTCCAACCCATGCTAGCATGGAAGGCAGACGTTAAACGATGATGATGATGATGATGATGATTACATTGTCCCATATATAATGTGACTGTTGTTTCCAAAATATTGTTTAGGATAACCTTTGCGTAATTTAAAGAAACCCCATAATGAAACTTTATACTCATTGGAAAAAAACCTGCATATAATCTGCAATAATTATGCATACTCCATAATTAAAAAAGAAAATTAACATGCTATGATAGCAACTGACAAAGCTTTTCTGTTTGTAGAATGGTGTCACCCCAGCATTGCCACAGCTAGCTGGCTGTAACTAATCAAAGAGTAAATTAGATGAAATATATCTGATCACCCCTGCGTGGCCACAGCTAGCTGGCTGGAACCAGTAAGAGAGTAAAAGATTGCTGAATTCCATCTGGTGTTTTTAAGTATTTTTATTGAGAAGCTTTTAGTCATCCTATGGAAGATACTTCTATAGTCACCTTTAGGAGAAGCATAATTTTAAATTTAGTTATCTTCATTCTTTTACTAGTATCAGTCAGTGGGCTGTGCACATGCTGGGGCACTGTCATTTTTTGTTTGTTATTTCTTCATTTTTGAACATTTCTCTGTGAGTACTGTTACAATTTACTTTAAGTCAGTGTAATATTATCATAAAATAAAACGAAGTGGATGAATAGGCACAGGAGTGGCTGTGTGGTAAGTAGCTTGCTTATCAACCACATGGTTCCAGGTTCAGTCCCACTGCATGGCATCTTGGGCATGTGTCTTCTACTATAGCCTCGGGTTGACCAAAGCCTTGTGAATGGATTTGGTAGACGGAAACTGAAAGAAGCCCGTCGTATATATGTATATATATGTGTGTGTGTGTCTGTGTCTGTGTTTGTCCCCCTAGCGTTGATTGACAACCGATGCTGGTGTGTTTACGTCCCCGTAACTTAGTGGTTCAGCAAAAGAGATCGATAGAATAAGTACTAGGCTTACAAAGAATAAGTCCCGGGGTCGATTTGCTCGACTAAAGGCGGTGCTCCAGCATGGCTGCAGTCAAATGACTGAAACAAGTAAAAGAGTAAAAGAGTAATAATGATCTAAAATAATTATCTAAAGATTTTATTCAATACAGGACAGGGAAGGGTGAAGTTGTTGTTTAAACCCAGGTCAACCCTAATTGAGCAGACCTATGATCAAAAGCATTCTAACCATGACCATCTTGTACTTCTTTTATTTCAATGATTAAAGCACATTGACCTATGTACTTATTTATTTAAGATGGTAGGGTATGTTTTCAGGGAAATTTTGCTGCTATTTCAAGTAGATCAAGCAACCATTTAGCAGCTTCCTCAACATGCTGTAGATGGGAACATGGTTATGACTAGAACAGACATTCTGCAATAGATATTAAATAGTTTATCTTTGTTAAAACTTATTTGATTGGTGATTTGCATTTTATCTTGTTTAGCTGATTGGAGCAATGACGTCTAAGTTGGATGTAAGAGAAGACCCATTGGAACAAGATTTAACTGAAGGAGTTGACTCTGATGAATGGGTATGTGTTTATTGAAACATATTTTCCGTAAGCAGAACAACCCCACTCCATCAAAAAAAAAACAAAAAAACATATCAGTTATTTAAAATACCGTAAATCCATGAGTATAATCTGCACTTTTTCCCCAAAATTTAAAGGTCAAAATTTCTAAAGCGTACTATATACAAGGTTAAAAATGAAAAATAGTTTCTAAGCAAAATTTTCAAAGTGATAAATATGTAAAGGCAATTTACTTAATATTTATTTTTCACTGACGTTCTTTATTTTCTGCAAACAAAGTGCACAAAAAAGCTACACGTTTGCATTATGTTATATATATGATAATAATAAAGGATGTTACCATATATACGTTTACAAATGAAGGACGTTATATAGACCTCCTTGACTCAAGTTAGAGAAGGGGTGTGTATTATACACAAAGTTTAGGTTTTTCAGAGGTACAGCCCCCTAAAAATCCCCTGCGTTTTATACTCAAGGGCGGACTATACTTGAGGATTTATGGTAGTCCTTTATGTATCATACACTGTTGAAAAACCCGTTACTGTAGTATTTGTATTGAGATAATATCTCTTATGGCCAGCATGTTGTTTCAGGCCAAATACCTCAGGGTCGATAAATTAAGTACCAGTTACGTACTGGGGTCAATCTAATCGACTGGCCCTATCCCCCCAAATTTCAGTCCTTGTGCCTAGAGTAGAAAAGATTATTATTATTATTATCAATGAGGTGGCCGGCTGGCAGAATTGTTAGTATGCCGGGCGAAATGCTTAGCAGTATTTCGTCTGCTGCTACTTTCTGAGTTCAAATGCTGCCGAGGTCGACTTTTCCTTTCATCCTTTTGGGATCGATGAAATAAGTACCAGTTGAGCACTGGTGTTAATGTAATTGACTAGTCCCCCCTCCCCCAAGAATTTCAGGCCTTGTGCCTATAGTAGAAAGGATTATTATTATTAAGGCAGTGAGCTGGCGAAATTGTTAGCATGCTGGCTGAAATGCTAAATGGCATTTCATCTGTCTTCACGTTCTGAGTTCAAATTCCACCGAGGTTGACTTTGCCTTTCATCCTTTTGGGGTCGATGAATTAAGTACCAGCGAAACAATGTAATTGACTAGACCCCTCCCCCCCAAATTTCAAGCCTTGTGCCTTTAATAGAAAGGATTAATATTATCATTATTATTATTATAATAATTATTATTATTATTATTATTATTATTATTATTATTATTATTATTATTATTATCGTTAGCATGCCAGCCAAAATGTTTAGCAGTGTTTTGTCTGTCTTCATGTTCTGAGTTCAAATTCTGCTGAGGTCGACTTTGCCTTCCTTTCGGGTTTGATAAATTAAGTACCAGTGAAACACTGGGTTCAATGTCATTGACTGATCCCCTCCCCCAGAAATTTCAAGCCTTGTGCCTCCAGTAGAAAGGATTATCATCATCATCGTCCTCATCATTATTATCATTATTGTTATATCTTTCTCTGTTTTTCCATTGTTTACACAAACGTTTTCTTTTCGGACAAAACCCTTTGTAAGCTTCGTCCTGTCTTTGTTCTTACATGTTTTTAATTTATATTAGCCCTTGTGGCCCATAAAACTAGAATCAATTATTATCATTATTATTATTTAAGATATTGCACAGTATACAATATCGTAAGTTTATTGATTGAAGATATTGTGTCTACCGGGGATTTGTAGTGTTTGCCAAGTCACAACAAGGACCTCAAACAGACAGTAATTTACGCAATATGCGTGCAGTTGTAAGCAATGCCAACTTTTGCATTACATCTAGATTGTAGGGTATTTTTAAGGTTTCCAGATGTTTTTTTTTTCAGATTGGGTGGTATTGAACCCAATGCTTCGATGACAATAGGAATAACCTTCATGTTTGACTCTCGTAGCTGCTACATTATCGTTATCATCATCATTACCACCACCACCACCACCACCATCATTATTATTATTTAGGTGGTGAGGTGGCAGAGCCGTTAGCATTTCATCCATTTTTATGTTCTGAGTTTACATTCCGCTGGGATTGACTTTGCCCTACATCCTTTTGGGGATCAATAAAATAAGTACCAGTTTAACATTGGGGTTAATTTAATTGATTTAGCCCCTTCCCTAAACTTAATGGCCCTGTGCCAAAATTATTATTATTCTTTATCTCTTTTTATTTCAGGAAGAGTAAGTGATTGGCAATGAGGAAACACTGAAAGAAATTGGGATAGCCACAGCATCTTGTCTGTATATATATATATATATATTGAATGGAAATTGTTATTGTTGTTTCTGCTGTGAATGTATGTGTATGAGTGTGTGTGTGTGTGTGTGTGTGACTAAATGGTTTATTTTAACTACATTTTTGTCCTATATGATGATATGTGCATACATACAAGACTAATGATATATAAACGTGTTTACTATAAGTGGGACCAGTATTATTGAGATGTCTATATATATATATATATATGAGTAAAAATAGCATAGTTTATATATTTAAGTGCATTTTGATATGTAAAATTTTGTATGTTTGTATAATCATTGAAATTTATATGCTATCAAATATTGTCTATATTCTCTTAAAGCAAATGTTTTCTTTATACTCTACGGTTTCTCTTCCAGTCTTTGGAAGAGAAACTTGAACTATATAACCTAAATATGAGCCCATGAATCATTATAACAAATTCATGTGAATACAAATTATATTAAAACATGACTGTAAAAAAAAAAAAAAATGTAAATTCTTTAATATGAAAACGATTGACTCATCAACTCTTACTAAAAATGGAGGAAGAACTAAACAAATTAAATTTTTTTAACATTTTAAAAAATATGCTTACATGTCTATATGTACTCATTCAGATATGAATGAGGTTCTCCCTTTTTATTTGGTATATTACAATGATTTTCTCCCATTGTTAAATGAAGGTTTTTCAATTTTTAAGGCAAAAATCTGCTGTTTGATAAATGAAAAGCTTGGTTTTACAGAGCTTCAATTTAGGAATGTGAGTAAAGATAAATTTCTATGTTAAGGGGTAATGAGATAAGAATCAATATACCAATACGCTCTGCTAATATGGTTCTAGTTGGAATATAAATATATATATATATTACGGATATGTACTTGCATAGCAAGTGACCTGATCTGAGATCGTGTTCCATGCTGCAATTATATACATACATATATATATATATATATATATCAACACCGTCTAAATATCTGATTTTCTATGCAAGAAGGGTTTGAATAGTTCTGAAGTGCCGTACATTTCCACAGAAAACAATCTTGTGTCACTTTATGTGTGCAGCCCAATTTTCTCAGGCATCACCTTCAGCTCTACTATTACTTCCTCAGTCTTCCATAGCCTACTCTTCTGTGGCTAACATCTACCATCAAGTTGTTGCTTTGCCACCATTTACCTACCTATTACTGCAGTCTTCTCTACTGCATATATTGGTAAATGCCATTGATGTTTGTTCCATTTCTTAACCCATTTGTAATTGTCTCTTGCAAACTAGAAACCTGCTTTCAGTGGATCCTGTTAAATGTTTCTCTCTACTTGTTGCATGTCTTCGTCTATCACTGCAATTTTTACACATTCCTGATGTAGTCAGCCTTCCATCGAAAGGCAAATACATTGATACTGATAGTAGTCAGCCTTCCATCGAAAGGCAAATACATTGATACTGATAGTAGTTGCTGTTTCCTAAACTGCTTCCTTTTAATTCATACTCTGTCCACTGGACAATCTCTGCTTCCACCTTCATGTGTGCATAAGCATTCATTAAGCTTCATTGAATTCTAGTTTTTATTAAATAAAAAAAAGTAATCCATTTTCCGAATAGTTTTCTACTGACCTAACACTTTAAAAGTAACATCTCATAAACTTTTGGATCACATATAAATGCTTTTATAGTGATTCAAGGGAAGAACTGGTTTGGCTTCATATTGCCTTATCCAGTCCCATGAATAATGGAGCTCAGAATGTTAAGTATTTAATTATGCAGTGATCTATAGCTTATAATTGTGAGCTCCATCTCAACATGATACTTATTTTTTATGTATAATTGAATTAGGAGCTACACGTCTTTGACATAGCAAACTGTAGTTTCTTTCTACACCTTGAAATTATTTTTTACATTACCACATATTTGCAAGAGGGAGACAGTCCGTTGAATTGACTCTTGCAAATGACTGGTAATTGTTTCATCAAAGCTGGAGAGATAAAAGGCAAAAACAATTTGTGCTATTTGAAGTAAAGTGTTGAAATATCTTCCATTAATTTGTCAGATGATGATGTGCAGTACTATGGCACATAGAGATTATCTCTGACTGGAAAAAACGTGTTGGAGTGGAATTTCCAGAACAAAGATTGATCTAAGTATTTAGCATGGGGCCACACAGTAGGGGTGTTGAAAGGAAAAGTGAGTGATTAGGTGGAGGTGGTATGTGACTTGGTACTTCAGAAACTGTTTTAATTTGGTAGTGAGTGAACTTGTGCCAGCCCAATGGGCCTTTTTGCAGAGTGGTCTAGAACGTATATCTTTGTGTAGCAGCAGAACTGATCCAGCAGAGCCCTTGAGCTTTATAGAGATTCTGCAACTGATCAAAGCCAAAATAATTTCTGGCTCTAAAGAAAAGTTGAGCACTTGCAGTGCTGTTTTGGAAATGTAAATGTTTTGGTCACTGAATAATCAACAGAAAGTGTTGAGTGCAGTGGTGTTGCAGTTTCAAGGGTTTAGCAGGGTTGTTTATGCATAAGGAGTGCTGGCTGCTGCTTCGACATGTGCAGTGATTACATCATCAAGCTGTTGAAGAATATTCTCATTGGAAAACGTTTATGAAGTCTGTTTATGGAAACATTGCAAGTCTGATATGATGGGTGTAAGTTGCATGTGGATGACAACTGTTTGTTGAAGGTTAATAAGGAATCATTTTTATAGTTATGCGTGCTTTTTATTTTAAGTAACAGCAAGTAGGTCATTGGTGTGCCAAAGGATGAGAGCGGGGAGACATAACCAAATGCTGTGAGGTACCTCTGATTTGATAGTATATGAAGGGAAGAAGGAAAAAAAAAAATGGAAGAAATACAATTAGAAGAGAAAGTAGAAAGAATGACTTTCAGTGTATGAAGTGAGAAATGAATAGAATTTATAGGAAGGAGATCTAATTCAGAGGCCCTCATAGAAAACACAGTAGAAGGGTTTGCTAATGCCAAAGATAACATCATTATTTTTATGAAAAGCAAAGACCACTACTGGTTCATATAGTAGAGCAAGTTGACTCATATACCTAGCTCTATGGAATCCGCACTAATGACCGTTGAGACAGGAAAGAGATAAAGTAATGAAGTAATTTAGTTTAGTACTCTATCATTTGTGCTACTCCACTGCCCTTACTTATCAACTTGGAAGCATGCTTTTTATCTTTTGTATCTGTTTTCATAAAATATGATGTACATTTTTAGATAAGAGAGAGAAAAAGACGGAATATTTTTTGAAGAAATAAACCGTCTGTTCTGTGTATATTTTTAAAGTGCTTTCATGATGTATTAACTTTGACAAAAGCTCAATCAAGTATGCTAATTTGCCAGCTGTGAAATTGATATTTTGAAGCCTATTTTTATGGAAGATAATGAATTTCTAGTTTGTTTCTGCAGAAAATTTGCCAAGTTAATAAAAGTATATATGTTAAAAAAAAAATATACTTGTATAAAATGCTAATATATGAATGTTTTAAATGTAACATTTACCGTTTATCATCTTTAATTCCATTGCCATTGTGAATCATCAATTGCTACCTCATACTACCCACCACCCACTAAATCAGAAGTCATAGTTGGCAAATTCATTCCATCTGACATATCAACCAACTGATTACTTGCTCATATTCTGCTCAATATAACACTAAAATAATATCAGCAAATTCTTCTTTGTTGATCAGGCTGAAATTCTTATTAATTCCTCTATTGTTTCCAAAATTGACAATTGCATTTCCCTCTTCTTCAGTATCTTCCAGGCAACACAAAAAAATTCAAAAGCTTCTAAACCATTGTACTTACACATTCCCTGTAGTAGAAGTACATATTTAACACTAGTTACCAATGCATGAACAGGCATAATTTACAAAGCTTATCTTGACTAACAAAATTATTAACTCCTTATTTCACTGGCTTCAAATATACTCTGAGAAAAGAAATACAGACTACTATAATCTCAAAATGTGGGTCATACTTTCACTAGAGATTAGGGTCTCAAATTATCTGAGATTTTAAAAAAATTTTAATTTTTTCTATTTCAGAAATTATTATTATTTTCTAAAAATAAAAATAATATACTTTTTAGTATCTTAAACAACCATATGTTTCTTGGAAACCATTCCTATTTCCATTGCTAAGCAGAGCAGTAACTGCTTAATGTTTCGTCTTCTTCACCATTTTAAAAATATATTTTTAGTGTGTTGGAGATAGTCTATATAATTATTTTTCTCCATATTAGATTTTTAGTCGGTCAAAACAATTGGTGTTTCTCATCTCGAATCTCTTTTTTTTCATATTCAGACAAAAAAATTTTATTTACCTGAAAAAACCTGACTTCGATGAAAACTTTCAATAAGGTGTCATTACTAGAAATGTAGTTCAAGTGAATTCACAATCCCTGTTTTCCATGACACAGCACCACCACAACTAATTTCTAACATAGGTACAAGGTGGAGGGGAAAAGTCAATTGAATTGGCTTCAGTACTAATAATGGTGCTTTAGCTTTCATTCTTCCAGGGTCGATAAAATAAACTTAACATGGGAAGATTTGAACTCAGGATGTAAATACCCCAAGATATTTTGTCCAACATTAACAATTCTGCCACCCCCTGCTGCTGCTGCTGATAATAAACAATAATAATAATGTTTCTATCATGGGTGCAAAGCCTGAAATCTAAGAGGTGGTTTTAACTAATACTATCAACCAAGAATCAGTACATGACATTCTCTATTTTATCAATCCTACTACTACTACTACTACTACTACTACTACTACTACTACTACTAATAAAGATGATGATTGTGAGTTTTATCATACATGCATCATTCTGATTTTTCATCTGATTAATATTCAGGTAGATAGACACACACGATGAAATATATTTTATGTCATCATATTTATCATTGGTATATGTCCTAATTATTCTCCATCTTAATGATACAGAAAGTTTATATTTCTATTGTACATATTTCTCCAGAAAGAATCAAGCTGCTTTCCTTTTATTTAAATAGGCTGCATAAATTTAATTCTAGGCTCTCATGCCTTGTGGGTTTTTTTCAGCTCTCCCATTGCCACGCGTATCACTTTTATCAAATACTCTTATGCATTTAACGTATGAACTGGTAATTCTGCAAATAACCTAAATGACCATTATTGTTTAGAGTGTTTCACCACTGTGTTGTATGATTACATATATCAATAGTTGTATAAACACAGTCACTGCCTGAGAAAGATCCATATATATATATTGTCAGTCTGTGAAAAATATCACTGTATACATTATATAACCAATTTTTGGCAATAACACAACACTAATATTTTTCTAAAAGCATATCCTATTTCATTTGCTCAGTCTCAACCCTTATTTATCACCAGTTTCTTTCACTCTTATTCCAACTTCAAGGTCTTAAATATCCATACTGTGTCTGAAATAATCAAACCAAGGTATCCATTCCTGAATTGTTAGACCTGTTGAAAAGAAACAATGCATAGGAGTTTCTTTTTAGGGGTATAATATAGTCATAGTCTTGACGGTTGTTGTTTAGTCCCAGGTCATCTCTGTTTAGACTGCCTATGATCAGGAGCATTCCAGCCATGAGCATCCTATTTTCTTATGCTTTCAGTGTATCTAGGACTCACTGTGTCTTGTTTCTTTAAGATAATAGAGTGATCTGAGGGAAATTTGCAGGTAACGTCAGTGTTTCTATTGTTGGCTTATGGTTCTTATAGTTTTTAGCATTGGTCGTGTATGTATTTAATAACCCTTACAAACCATTTTGCTGTGCTCAGCAGTCTCAAAATCATTTTAATTATCTCATCTACTCTTACATTTCAACTGCTCATTAAATAATTACATAGCATCTCCAAACTGCCTAGCATCTCTAGCTGATACATAATCTCTGTTACCATTCTTTCCTGTCAAATTCCATTCTAAAAATTTTACACTCTCTGATTCTCACAGTAAGGAGATTAATCTGGTTCTCTTCAGTTTTCTATGATATATGGTTCCGTAATGACTTAAATTTCAACTATATACTTTTAATTCCGCTTCACCAAAGATGTAACCCGTCACAAGTCTATACATTGCCCTTTTACAACAGTTTCATCATCAGAATTATTCGTTAATTGCTAAATACACAGGAACATGGGCATGAAATAAAAATTTTTTCACTATTTATATTACATATAGAGTTCATTAAACCAGTCCTTATGACATGGTCAGTATCTACTTTAAACATTAAAACATGCATTCTTATTACTTTTTCTTAAATTTTATTAGCATTTTAAAAGATTTTGAAAACTAAATTCAAACTTTTTGATAATGCGATTGCTCAGTGCATGTATTTTAAAATTTAAGTGTCTTTTGTGACTTCTAGCAATTTAAGAGAGTTTTTTTTTTATATCTAACCTTTCCAGTTTTGAGGTTAGAATTCACAGATGGGTTCACCACATCCTTTGCAGTGCCAATTTATGTATTATCAATATTCTAGCTTCATGAATAAAACAATGAAGAAATATTTCAATTCTAAGGTTAAAAAAAAAAATGTTTTTTTTTTTAATATGAATAAAACTTAGCTGAAATTAACTCCATAAACCATGAAATCTTTCACTATTCCACTTTTGAGTTTATAAATGCAGTAGAATAAGCAGTTTGAAAAGACAGACCTAGGCAAATTGTAATGATGACAAATCATTCCACTAGTCTATTGGCTAGAATCAAAAATAACTAAAACAGAAGAGAGGGAAAAAAGATCAATTATCTAAAAATGCCTTTAACTGCCAACTGCCAACTGCCTTCTGAAAATGTGCCTACAAATTTTTTTTTTACAGCAACAATTAAAAAAAAAAATAATTATAAACATTTTCATTTCTTATACTTTCATTATCTTCAACTGAATAAAAAGTTTACCTCCAGACACAAGATTTTATTGCTTTTTTTCTCTACTGTTGTTTGATATTTAATGTCAGTATTTTTTTTTTAAGTTAGTAAGCTGTTAGAATCATTACCATGTCAAATAAAGTGTTTAGTAGCATTTCTTCTGCCTCTTTATGTTCTAAATTAACATCCTGCCAAGGTAAACATTGTCTTTCATTCCACTGGGATCATAAAATAATGTACTAGTGATGTACTATGGTCACTGTAATTGATTTGTCCCCTCCACTCAGAAAAAAAAAAAAAATGGAAGCCTTGAATTCTGCAATGGACTAGTGTCCTGTTCGGGAAAATGCTGTGATCAGAGTCCTAGGGCTTGAGAAAGAAAGAAAAAGTTTTCTTGGGAAAAACAAAACAAAACATTTCTATTCATCATCCTTTAACATCCGTTTTCCATGGTTTGACTGGAAACTGGGGAGCTACACCAGGTTCCAATCTGATTTGGCAAGGTTTCTACGGCTGGATGCCCTTCCTGATGCCAACCACTCCAAGAGTGTAGAGGGTGCTTTTTACATGCCAGCTGCATAACACTGGCATCAACCATGACTACAATATCATTTGCCTGGACAAGTCTTCTCAAGCACAGTATATTGCCAAAGGTCTCCGTGAGACCCACTGCCTCCGTGAGACCCAATGTTTGAACAGTGCTTTCTATGCACCACCGGCTCAGAATAAATAATTTTTTTTTTAATGGCTCTTGGATAATGTTTTGCTGCAGTGTGATACAATTAACTGAAGTGATGTTAATTTATTACAGGTATTTATTTTTAGGTAGAAGTGACTGAGTTTGAACTCAACACAAAGAGGGACAAACTAAAAGTTTAAAAAGCATTTATTTTGATACTCCATCTGCCAATTTGTTGTTGTTCTCAATTTGATATACTAAACAAAAAATCCTGTTATTGTTGTCTCTGCCTACTGCCATTTTTTGGTTTTGGCGTGTTCCAATCACTTGGTTTCTTGATCCTGTATAAATTTCTCTTGCACAATATAATTTGTATGTACACTCGAAGATTATTTGTTGGAGCAACTGTAGTTTATTTAACTGAACATAGTAAATATTTCCTGGAGAACAATGCTAAGATAAAATGCAATGCTGGTAGGATCTGAACTCTGTTATTAATCAATGAAATTAATTACTGCTGAGTACATTACCATCTGTGCCACCCTTATAGACCTGATAATAATATCACAATATATTGTATTAAGATAATTAGTTTCATATTTTGGTGCAAGGCCAAAAATTTTAGGGAGGTTTAATTGTAAGAATGATTTAAATTTGTGTGTTTTCAAAATAACTAAGAAATGAAGTAAAACAAACTTTCATATATATTTTGAGAGGATTAATAAAGCTTGCTGATTAGTTACCATTAGTCATGCGATATCTTGCAAGAAGCACTTCAATTCTGTTTTCACATCATAGCAAGCAAGCTTGCTAGTCTTACATGACATCGTATAATGGTTAGCAGTGGCATCAATATGTAAAAGGGAAGAAAAAAAGAGACTTTTTAGTATGTATAAAAAATATCCATACCCATTCCAAGCAAAAATAACAAGAACTGAAAGTATGAAATCATCATCGTTTAACGTCTGCTTTCCATGCTAGCATGGGTTGGACGCTTTGACCGAGGCTGGTGAAGCCAGATGGCTACACCAGGCTCCAATCTGATTTGGCAGGGTTTCTACAGCTGGATGCCCTTCCTAACGCCAACCACTCCGAGAGTGTAGTGGGTACTTTTAAGTGCCACCGGCATGAAGGCCAGTCAGGCGGTACTGGCAATGGCCACACTCAAAATGGTGAATTTGAGGAAATAAACTACAGAAAATAGAAAAATGAAGAGAGAACATTTTTATACAGAATGAAAGCAATAACAACAGCAGTTCATTTCTTATGAGAACAGAGAATATATTTTAGCAAGCTGGCAGAACTATTGTTTGACATTAATCATCAGAGCAAGGAAGATGACTGTAAATGTTGAATAATTTAAGAAAGTACTAATTTTAAGAGTAAATCTGGAAGAAGAAAAAAATGCCTTATAATAATCATTATTCAGAGAAATTTAAAACATAACTCAAACAGATTATTCAACAATTCTTTGAGGGTATATTTTGATATTTTAACAAGACAGTTACATGTTCAATAAAATTTGAACACAATATTAAACGTTTTCAGTAATGTTTTAGGCTTCACTAAATGTAGAGATGAGGCGTGAGTAAAAATTAAGATAATTCTGATGTACAGTGTCTTTGTAGAAGTCCTACTCGGTCACGTGGAATTAATCGAAGTTCTGTGCCATGTTTAATGAATACATTAGCTGGAAAAGAAGAAGAAAGGAATGCAGTTTCCTTGTTATGTTAGTTAATTTAAAAAAGAAAATCTCTATTAAGGAAGTTAAGCTGTATGCTTTAATTTGCATAAAAAATGAACTAACATAATAAACATGTACACAGGCTGAGAGCTAAATGAACTGAGATTATAATATATAAAAACTGGAAATTAATCATTAACAATGGAAGCAAAACCATAAGGCAATCTTTATATCCAATTTAATGTGGATGTCTTGTTAGAATGCCAAATATTACGCCATTAGCCTTGAGAAATCCTCTCATATAGGCACATGGTGCATAAAAGCACAGACAAATCATAGCAGATTGTCACCCAGAACAGACAATTCTCGTCTGCTACAATTTATGTTTGTGCTCTTACGCACCTATATAACAGACTCTCACAAGGCTAATAATGCAGTATTTGGCATTCCAACAAGACATCCATGTTGATTTGCATATAAAGATTGCTATAGATACTGAGTTTAGATTCTGTGATAAATATTCAGCAATCCAGTTTGCTGAAAAACGTTATCAGACAGATGTCAATCTTAATTGTCATAAATTGCTAATGGTCATGAATGAAGTTCACAATAACACAAAACATTCTCATACTGGTTGTCTAAAATGAAAAGCCAGTTCTCTTAAGCACTAAGTTACTGACATAATTGTAGCACAGTTTATTCATACAGTGACTAGTTTCAGTAATGCAAACACCAACTGAGGAAATCGTAATGGAGAATTTGAAAAACTGTTAACTGCAAACGAGGAAAATCATCCAACCTTTAAAAATTATCTGTCAAAAGTAATTTAAGAAAAGAGTAGTGCATTATAAAGAGAAATTTTTTTTGATTGAATTTATATGAACAAACTGCCCAGCTAGATTGTTGATATGAAAGGAAAGACAACTCATTGCTAACAGACTTCTTTTTGACAGATTGTTTTCCATGATGACAAATATTACAAGGAAGAAATATTGATTTCAAATTTTGGCACAAGGCCAGCACTTTCGGGGGAGGTAGTAAGTCAATTACTTCGACCCCAGTATTCAACTGGTACTCATTTTATTGAACCCGAGAGGATGAATGGCAAAGTCGACCTCGACGGAATTTGAACTTGGAACGTTAAGATGGATGAGATACTGCTAAGCATTTCATCCTGAGTGCCAACATTTCTGCTAGTTCGGTGCCTTACAAGGAAGAAATATTGAGACCAGAATGAATTTACTTTATATGGTAAAAAAAATTCTTCAAGTAAAACTATCTAAGGTAAAGACATGTAGAGGGGAGACAAAATAAAGATACAGAAAAAAGCAATCAAATTATTTTCTTTTTAAATGAGCAGTTAACTTTAGAATAAAACTCTGATAATATCAAGTTTAACAAGGTTAGGAATTTTGACATCAACCTGTCTCACAACACCTCTGGTTCTATGATACAAACTTGTTGTTTTAAAGTAATGAATGAATGAGTGAATTCCAATATTTTAAATCCAGGTTTGTCCCTGTTAACAGGGGTGGCTGGATCTCTTTTGCAATTACTGCTCTCACACCATCTCACCCGGTTTGGGCATCCTCCTTCATCAAGCCAACCTTCCCAATCTCCTCCTCCACCTGTCCTCTCTATGTTTTCTTTGGTCGATCTCGCTTTCGCGGTTCATTCACTTTAAACTCAAGCACTATCCTCAAGTAATCTAAATTAAAACCTTTCATTAAAATGACAAGTTAGTTTATGTTCAAGATACCTGTATAATAATGATGTAATTTTACTAAATTCTTCATTTTAAAAAATTAATTAAAACAATGACAGTGTAATTTAATGGTTAAAGCTAGAAAATGTAAACTGTTTGCTTAATGATTATTTAAGAGATTTAAATAATTTACACTAAAATTTTACAGTTAATTTATTTACTTCTCTCAAACTTGAGAGATTTTTTTAGTACTTGTAATGAAAGAAATAGAACAGATAAATATATGAAGGTTAGGAAATGAACCAGAGATTACTATGAATAGATGTTTTTGTACATCACATTTCAGACAAGCTAAACAGAAATAGTTTCCATAATAAAGCTAGAAATGATTGTTTCTATAAACAGCTCATGGTTTAAGAAACATACATACTGGCCTAAACAGATTTTAGGGTTTTCTGTTAAATTCTAATGTTATGTTTACCATCTTTCAACAGATCTTTTAATATTATTTTTGTTTATGAAGCTACAATAGCAACTACTCACATGCAGACTGAGCTGGGTTTATGCCAATTCCATCCATTGTTATCAAGGCACTTGTATCAGCAGGAACTTTGAACTAAAATTTAAGATACAAAAAATATAATCTAAACTTTGAATATACTTTTTTTTTTGTATTTTCGAGAAAATAAACATTTATAGAAATATATGGTGAAAACAAAACAGCAAAGTGAGAAGCAAGCATTGTTTTTTGCCAATGATTCTGATTTACATAAATAGAAAAAAAGTTAGAACTACAACATTTTTTACAGCTTAGCCATAGTATGCTAAAGATCTTTGCAAAGTCTCCAAGAATGGAGAAAAGACCTATCAAAGTCTATATGACAGACTATCACAGTTCCTATTCATTCAATTTTACTCATGAAGTTTGGGGTTGACCTGAAGTTATGGTAAAAGATTTGCCCTAAGTGCCACACAGTGTGCTTGAACACAAAACCAAAAACTACAAAGCAAACTTCTTAGGCATATGCCCAATAAACAAACTGTTGCTAACCATTGGTCTTTAAATGTAAGTTATCATCATCAACATCATTTAACATCTGTCTTTTGTGATGGTATGACCTGATCAGTTTAAAGGATTCAATGAACTGGACACTTGTCAGGTTTCAATGTCTACTTTGGCATGGTTTCTATGGCTGTATGCCCTTCCTAGTAAATTTACAGAGTGTACCGTGCTTTTGAGGGCACTAGTGAAGTCATAATTTTCTTTTTTTTTTTCACTAGCATGCAGCATTAAATAACATATTTGTGACAAACCAATTAGGGAGCCTAACATTGTTGTTTGACTTGCTAGAAATTGTAGCCAAAATTTCCTTCAGCTGGAACAATTTCATCTTAAAAGGAAAGGCTACAATAGGCAATAAAGTACTAAGCATACACCCAAATGACAGGGTGGTCGGATCAGAGTTGCTCTAAGACAACAACAAATTTGTAAAATTATATTTGAAATTAAAGGAAGAACGTTAAAAAACACTCCTAAAGACTGTGCACTTACTTCCTCTGCAGCAAACTTCAAAACAGCGGTAAAAGGTGCTTTTTCTGGAACACTTAATCTGAAAAGACGGAATAAAAAAAATACCATTTGGTGAATCCAATAATTTTTGTTGAAACAATACTCTGAAACAGTGCTGATTATGGTGAAGATGACTTGATGAGAATTTCAAAGAGTCACACAATGTAAAAATCTTCTCAGTCAAAGAAAGATACCTTTATCCTTATCAAGAAGAAATTTAGCTGCCAAGAATGAATTCAGATTCAGAGGTAAGATTTAATGCATATAAAATAAATAGAAATACTGATTTCAAATTTTTTGGCACAGGGCCAGTAATTTCGAGGGGAGGGGTGAATTGATTACATCGAACCAGTGTTCAACTGGTACTTATTTTATTGACTTCAAAAGGATGACAGGCAAAGTTGACCTCAGCAGAATTTGAACTCAGAATGTAAAGACAGATGAAATGCCGCTAAGCATTTTGTATTGCATGCTAACGATTCCGTTGGCTCACTGCCTTAATAAATAGAAATATTAATAGTTTGTTATAAGACACAAAAATGTCAAAAAAGAAGAGAAAAAAAAGATTAAAACTCTGTAAATATTAGATAGTCATCATAACCCTTTTACGTCCCTTTTGCATGTTAGCATGACCTACTTTGACAGGATCTGATTGGCTAGAAGACATGTCTTGTTTCAGTGCCTCAGTTTCGGTTTGCTTTCCTGACACCAACCACTTAACAGAGCATACTGGGAGCACTTTTCTGTGGCATCAGCACTATAGAGGTTTACTTGCTTTCTGCAAGACAGAGTTCTCTCAAACCTAGAGATTGTTTTTTTGGCTTACTTCAATCACTTTAAGGAGTGTACTAGATATTTTTTTCATGCTACTAAGAAAATAAGTGATTGATGACTCAAGACAAGGTCAGGAAAAATTACTGTATGCTAGGCAGAATACATTATTACTGTGGAAAATGGATCCACTTTTGTGATGGGGATAAAGCGAAACTGTATCATATCCAGACTAACCCTGTACCTTATCAATTTTACAATAATCCTTTCTATAACTTTCATAACCTGGTTCAAAAGTTTGTTACCTCTCTTGTTAATTTGTTCTCTTTTTGTCTTATAGTTTATGATGATATTTCAGCATTGGCCATTGCATATGACTCCTTTCTGTGTTACCTGATCCACTGTTCTGGTAACTATCCTGTAGCCTAATTTGCCAGACATATAAAGCATCTCAGGTGATTGTCCTTGATGGACCAGCTACTTTCCCCATCTACCATACTGTTGTCCATTTGGATAGCACATCTCTTTGTAAGATAGGCATATGATAGACTCTCTCTCATCCATGCATTCTCCGCATTCAGCAGCCTCTCAGAATTTCATTTCCATGCCTCTTCCTTTTTGACATCAGTGAAAGTGTGTTTTTATCATTCTGTACACATATCTCCCCAACAACATCTCGATTTCTCTGCTACACTATCTAGCAACACGGACCACCTCACACCTCTCATACTCTTGATGCAAAACATGTGCAAACTTCTTCCTTTATATCTCTCTCTTTTGTGGTGTCTACTTGGCATTCAGCTTCCTCTTTAACTACTTAGTGTTTTTCTCCACCACTTTCTTCCTTCCAGTCTTTCCGAGTCTGTTTATTTGCAGTTATGGCACTGACTTCAGAATTCATCCCCCACTATAGAACTTTGCATTTGGCTGGGTTCTTGTACCAGTAGGATGTCTGTAAAATGGCTAGTTTGGCTCTATGTTATAAGTATTTATCTCCTCCTCACTACTGTCATAAGTGTTAATTAATATCTATATCTAAGACCAACTGTGAGTTCTTTCAACTTCCTGGTATGCTTTTCCAAATTAACTTTCATCTATGTTGGAGTAGCTCTTATTTTAAAGTCACTAACCATCTAATCTATGTTGGGTGGAACATCTTTCATTTAGAAAATATTTGGAATTTATATTCATCTGCCTCTCACTTCCTGGTGAGAATAAAATCTTGATGGCCATGACTCAGGGATTTCAGAATAGTTGGTTCACAGCCCTGCCATCCACTCAAACCTCCCTGGATGGTCCAACTAGGTATGTTTGCAAAATTGAACAGGGTTGCTGTTGTATTAGAACTACAAATATTAAAAAAAATTTTTGCTGATGACATTTCTCTAACACATACACACACAGATATAATGAAAAGTTATTCACATCAAATTTGCAAAGGCAGCTTTAAAACTGTCTTGCCACCGAAATCCTGGTTATTTCCCTCATCACACCGAGCTTAACTTGATCATTAAGTGGTTCCTAGCTCAGATTAATATGCCCTAGTTCTGGAGCCAGTGGGATTATCCAGAAGTGATAGGAAGAAACCAGATGGTCTTACCCTTTGTCCTTTGGTAAGAGGTAGGTGTGAAGGCGGAATGGCCCAGTGGTTAGGGTAGCGGACTTGCGGTTTCAATTCCCAGACCGGGCGTTGTGAGTGTTTATTGAGCGAAAACACCTAAAAGCTCCACGAGGCTCTGGCAGGGGATGGTGGCGAACCCTGCTGTACTCTTTCACCACAACTTTCTCTCACTCTTACCTCCTGTTTCTGTTGTACCTGTATTTCAAAGGGTCAGCCTTGTCACGCTGAATATCCCTGCGAACTACGTTAAGGGTACACGTGTCTGTGGAGTGCTCAGCCACTTGCACGTTAATTTCACGAGCAGGCTGTTCCGTTGATCGGATCAACTGGAACCCTCGTCGTCGTAAGCGATGGAGTGCCAACAAGAGGTAGGTGCCTTGTCTGTGATTCCTTTGGTCTGTTCCACATACTGGATGCTATGGTAAATGGGAGGGTCACTGCTTCTGAAGCCGAATGGAACAAGATCCCTAAATATTGGGACTTGTCAGTGAACTATTTCTTCCAGCATTTGAGACATTTGTAAAGGATGGCCACTAACAGCAAATTCCTTGTCATCATAGGCAGCTCACCGTACCAAGGTGCCGCCCATGGTAATGCTACAAGCGTGTTGGCTTGCTTTAGTAGATTCCATTGAACTTTGTGGTGTGCAAACATTTGAAGCGCTTGATGTTGCATTACTGTTTTTTCATTCTTTCTTCGTTCATGTTTGTGTTTTCTTCGGTTTTGAATTTGTATAATAATGTGGTTTTGTATTATATATGTATCATGTACGTACATGTTATATATGCAATAAAATAAAAACAATAAGAAAAATGCTAAAGGTAGTTTTGAATTATCTTGTATATGCTTAATATACAGCTAAAGAAAGCCTGAAATACGGACGATTTGCATTTCGGAACAGTGACGTTCTTTATGTAAACATAAAATAAATAAATAAATAAATACTCCCATCAAGCTTTGTAGACAAAACTATTCAATATTATTTTATCAATAATACACATTTCAGAACAATAGCAAACACTTTAAAACAATAAATACATACTTTAAAATACGAATACACAACTATATATAGAGACGGTATAAATTCCATATGTTAGTATATGACAGGGGTATAACTTTAGAATTCTCGGGACAAGAGCTGAGAAACACATACTTTGAAATGTATAATGTCAATAATAATCGCTTAATAAGGTGATCTTTCGGTACGATGCCCAAATGATAATAACAACGTATACGTTATCAGATGTTTTGATTTTTCTTTGGTGTGATGCGGTATCTTCTGACACCAAGAATTATCAATGGAAATATGGTTCCACAGGTGTGGCAAGTAAATATAAATTATATAGTAATACTTACACTTTGTATGGCTGTTTTGGGTCCGAAGTCAGGATGATTTTGAACGTGACTTTCGACCTGGAAATAAAAGTAAAATGATTACAGGGAATAAAGATGTGCTACATAAATACATATATATATAACTGAAGAAAGCAGAACACATGTCATACTCACATCTTGATGACACCTTACCGGAAGTGAAAGCCGTGTGAGAGAAACAGCAACAAATTATTGTTAAAAATCTGAAGTAAAATGAAGATTGATTATATTCATATAATTTAAACTAAATTTAATAACATATTGAATAAATTGATATTTTATTATATATAAAAAGCTTAAAGAATGAACAATAGTGAAACAAAATCAGCATTTAGTGCGGATTAATTATTTTCGTAACTGAGGTTTCATAGTTTGTTGATTTTGTGTGGGAAGAAACTAGGATTCGTTAATTTTTTCTCTTTTAGAAACTATGGAAATAATTTATTCTGGCTGAGCTGTATTCTATTATAAGAATTAAGATCTTGATAAATTTCTTCCAGCTACTTCACGTTTTTCAAATTTTAACCAACTTTTTTCAGAAAATCTTGTATTGATATAGTTTTGTATTCTGATGGAAATCGCATTTTTTTTCTTGAGATTAATAACAAAGAAATTACAAGTATTTAAAGTTAAAACAACATTTTTTGAAAATAACCTGATGAACATTTTAAAAAATGAGAGGTTGAGAGAAATTCAACAGGATTTGAAACCTTGTACAACATTTTTTTTTGTTTTTGAATTTATTAATCAATGGAAATAGACTTAATTACTGTGCAACGTGTCAGTGCTTCATTAGTTGATTCGTTAATTGTTATTTGCATTTCTGGAGTGAACCATACAACAGAAGCAATATGGCTTTACGCATTTTTAGTGTAGCGGTATATAAGAATATTGTATAAATGCAGTTATATGATTTATATAAGATGCGGTTTAGCTATTCTCCCTACTCTTTCATTCTTAACTGTGCTTTGTTCGTTCTTCTGACGCTGACTTGAGATAGGAGCATTATCAGATCGCAGCTGCTGAGTAGCTTTACCAATAGTTCTAATCTGTTAAAGCAGAGTTATATATAATAAAATACTCGATCAGAGATTTTGGACCATTGTTAATTACGCATACAGCGTGAGAGCTACTACACAGGCCGCAATTCAACGTTTATTTTTATTAGAAGCTATTCATTTCACTTGGATTGCTAATGACCTTAGGAAACGCATGGATACATCATTCAATACTCTTAAAATCTGTGGCATTACATCTACCATTATAGTACAAACGAAGGCGGCGAGTTGGCAAAACAGCTAGCGAGTCAGACAAAAAGCTTCGGGGTATTTCTTCCAGCTCTTTAAGTTCTGCGTTCAAATTCCGCCTAGGTTGATTTTTGTCTTTTATGCTTTCGATCTCGATAAAATAAGTACCATTTGAATATTGGAGTAGATGTAATCGACTTACCCACTCCTATATTAATGCTTTTGTGCTAAATATTATAAGCCAATACATTGTTGTCTCCCTTCAATGGAAAAATATTCCAAATTGAGTGGATTCTCACTATCCTATGGACATTCACCAAGTGTGCCTGATAGTATCGGGAGACAAAATGTTATTGCTTCTAGTTTTTCTAACCAAAGGATTTTTTAAAACCCTATCTACTTCAATTACGCAGTTAAAAACGAATAATTAGTTGACTAAATGTTTTGCTGCCAGATTCGATTCTCCTTTTTATTTTTCAATGAGCATTAAGTAATACGAATAAAGTACTTCAGTGAGTTTAAAACACCTGTTACCACTTAACAATTACAAATTGTGCAAATATTAGAAATATTAGTTATAACCAGTATTTGTTTATTCGCTTTTATTTTTCTTCTTGAATTTCTTCCTCGTCTACGTTACCGTTTGCATATTGAAAACATGTATTTGTTAAAATTATCCATGTATACAAATAGAGGAAAACTTTGTAGATTATATAGATAAATAGACAGACAGCTAGAAAGACAAACAGACAAATAGATAGATAGCTAGATAGATAGCTAGCTAGATAGATAGATACATACATACATACATTTTGTGATTTCGCGTAAGCATAACAATACTAATGACCTGATATTAGAACTCCATATACATATGCTTCAGAATAAGTGGTAAGCGAGTACAAAGCGTCATTTGAAATTAAATGACGAAGGAACAGTAATTACGCAACCGGCTTCATTAGCTTACTGGTGTTTCTGCTATGGGATGCGGTGCTTTCAGATTTGAGTGCCTGCGCATCACCTTATAGCTTCGCCAGAGCTTCTAAAATGACTACATAGGAAGTGGGACACAGGCACTCAGTTCTGAGTGCGCTGTATCTTATAGCAGAAACAGATGTAAGCTCATGAAGTTGATTACATAATTCTTGAAACTTTATCATTCATTTAATTTTTCTCTTGCGCGCACACACATACACACACTCACACAAACACGCACAGACAAACACGCACGCGCGCACGCACAAACACACACACACACACAGATAAAGTAGTCGTTGATTATGGCCGGTTAGAATGTTACCATTGGTTTCACGTCTATTGTTGCACTAAGCAATATAGGCGACTCAACCTATTTACTAATGGAGGTATGAATACAGTCTTGGTTAGCAAGGTTGTGAAAAAATGAATAAATAAATAAATAAAGACCTGAAATGAAATTATTCAAAGTAAAACCCTTTCTGGGTTAGATAGTGTTATCTCCCTTTGACCGATTCCCTTTGTTCCCGAAAAGAGTTTATGTACGATTTCCATTCACTGGTTAGTAAGTGGAGGAATTCCATATCTTCAACATGAATTTTTCTCTCATGGAAGTATCGTTTAAACATTTCACTTGTGGAATTTAAGAAGGCTTCTGGGTTCAGTGAATCTTTAAGGATCCTTGCCCTCTCGGCCGAGCAAAGTTTGAATCGTCTGCTCTCGTTGACGTATGATCGAGGCTGTTCCAGGAACCTCCTGTTAATCTTGTATGTTGTTCTCTCTTTTAAATGCTATATGTAGTTGGCGAAAGACCTAATGTTGCGCCTCTCTGAGATGCTTTCTCGAACTACTCTTCTCCCCCTCTCCCAGATTTTTTCCTATTTCCTCTCTGACGAAGAGCCA